>NC_055690.1:10003463-10303463 GCF_017639745.1 Melanotaenia boesemani | reverse complement strand
AAGCCACACCAAACGAAGTTCATGTGGTACCACCCTACACTTTTACTCTTCTAGAAGTATAAAAGAAATTATTTCATAGCAGGAATGTTCCTGGTTTAAGTTTGAGCTGGAGATTCTCTGTGTGTTTGCATGTTGTCCTGTAGGTTTTTGCGGTGCTCTGGCTTCCTCCCATTGTCCAAAGATGCACCTATTATACTAACTGGTGATTTTATATTGATCCTAGAACTGAACATGAGTTTGCATGGTTGCCTTGTTTGACTGCGTTGGGCCTGTCATGGACTGGCAACCTGTTCAGTGTATAATGGCTCTCGCTGGTGGCAGCTCGGATAGGCACCGGCCTCATGTGACCCTGATCAGGATAAAGAGTGTATAGAAATTTAATTAATGAATGGTGTTATATAAATAAACTAAACTAAATGAAGAGTAAATCTTCTGATCTTAAGTAACTTACAGCTAACACAGAATACTAACGGGTCATTTCTGCTTATTCTGTAACACTGACAGGATGATTGTTGTGAAAGATATATAATAAGATTATTCAGTAGAGTCATGAAAACGCACACCACATCATTAAAACATAGAGAGAGACTTCTCTGCTGAAAATATTACCCCTCACTAAGTCTCAGGATGACTCAGCAAACACACACAAATAACTAAGTCTGGCTTCTTATTTGATAGGAACACTCCAAACTCAATCATGTTATTCTCTGTCGTTCATTCTTTTTATGTTTTTACTCCCCATATGAGGTATGACTCAGCATCACTGTATTACTGAATCACCATGGCAACAAGGGACAGTACCCATGGAGACAAGATGAGAAGAGAAAGTCAGACACCTGCATGTCAAACCATTCACAGGATAGGAAATCTCCGTTAGAGATATCAGAAAAAAAGAGACCCAAAGACAAGTTAAAGAGAAAGCAGTAAAAAGGGCCAAGCAACATGAGATGGTCAGAATGACCAAGAGACAAAAAGAAAAACAGTAAATGAAAGACAATAATAAGCCAGAAGTAGAAAAAAAACAAACAAAAGAATGCAAACATTTTCTCTCAAAAATGTACTGAGCAAAGAAATAGAAACGTAATGTGGTGAAATATGTCTATCAAGTCCAGAAGAAAGAGAATTTTAAGAGGGGCCAGTTTAAGTTTAGCAAAGCTTTGTTCCCTTTGGGCACCAAGGTTTTTAAAGCAATGAAAGGTCGCTTGTCAAAAAAATATTTGATCTTTTCCATTGTTTTTAACATTTCCCACCATTAATTAATTTGATTCACAAACTGTTATGAGAGGCCTGAATAAACTGCCTGAGGGTCGAAATGGAAACAAAAAGCGATGACATGAATCAGTTAATAAAACTTTAAAGAGATAAACATTATAAAGTTATACCTGAGATTATATTTAATATATTGTTCATGTTACTAAAATTAAACGAGGACTATAACATCTAAAGTTAAAAGTCCAAGTTCTCTTGTTTCAGTTCCATGAAGATTAATATCTTTAGTTATTCTCTCATGCATCATAAGCCTTTGAGTAGCACATTTCTCATCTCCTGTCGTAAAGCCCACTGGGACAACATTTCCAGGTTATATGCTTGACGAGGCTGAGCTAGAAATTCTTCCAACTGGGAAGCCTTACTTTACGATCCTACCTCAATGTCAATGCAGGCTTGACAAAGACACATTCATCAACTTGCTTACCTTTTTTGTTCATGCGGAAAAAGTGCAACGCAATTGGCCATGAGAGAATTGCCATTAGTGAGACTGCAGCCACATGGAGGAAAGGTGCAGTAACCTGTACATGATTAGACATAAAAGTCACTCCAAATGGAAAAAAGAAAACACAAACACTAAATTAAAAAACTGTCTTGTGATTGATTGATATGTCATCATTGACTAACCTGCAGGGAGAGCAGCAGAGTCTTCCATTCTTTGCTCCAAAGGTCAGACAGGATTGCAGTGGCTGTGACGGAAAATGCCAATGTCACCACGATGCCAGTCTGGGAAGAAACGGCAGTTTATGACAACTTATATACGGAGCGGCAGAAAAACATAAAGCAAATGTAATGTTTTTGTCAAATCTGAGACTGTTTACCTTGTGGCTCCAGTGGAGGTACAGCCTCTGACCCTCAGACAGCAGACACACTGCCAACACCTAGAAGTGATATTAGATACAGTTAAATACAGAAATTCAGTTCAGTTCAGACTTTATTTATCCTTAAAAGGCAATTCAGTTTCATATAGTACCCAGTGCACAGCAGACACAAGCAACCTACATCCACCAACAGTTACAACTGCTTCTCGATGTCAGGACCAGACAGCACAGGGAGGCCCAGAGATTTCAACATAGACACAAAATACTATGAAAAATAGATTAATATAAATAAATATCAGTATATTCAAAACTCTTAGGCCACATACTTGAGCATGGCACCTGGTGAGAACCACCAGGAAAAGTTTTTGTGTGTCTATTTTTGGGGTCAAACTGTACTAGAACAGTACAGAAATAATATGGGATGAAGAGTAAGGTAATATATAGACGGAGTAGTGTTGTTATTATTGTTTTTGTTGTTAATATTATTATTACTGTCAACAATAGCTCCTTTAGTAAATATCATGTAAAGTGCTGGGAGGCCCAAGGGATAATTTGCTCTGTGTCCAGTGAAACACATTGGTACAAGCTCTCTAGTCAAGAAAAAAAAACTGGGTCAGGTTGTTTCACAACTTTGACAACATACTGCCTTAAGTTATCTTTCGTTATATGCATTTCCCACAAAATGCAGAAGTTCTTCAGCATCTCCTGGGATATGATCTAACAGTCTGTCCTGTCCAGTCCTATAACTTACTGGAGATATGTTTCCAGTTAGTTTCTGTTTATTCCAATTATCATTTATTGCTAGATATCAGGTTAACATTTTTCAGTGCACATACCAATAAAAGAGCAATGTATGTGAACAGAGCGGCAGCAACAACCAGCAGGACCAGAGACCAGGGGAACCAGAAACCAAGAGTCCCAAAATTAAACCTGAAGAGATACAAAATAGAAAAACCAGTAAAATTATTGCATACAGCTTGTCTCGGTTTATGCATAAGAAAATAACATGTACAATAGGTGCTGCTGAAGCAACGTTTCATCTACATATACAGTGTCTACATGAAGAAGCTGATGATGAAAAAACTAATAACTAGTAACACTAAGAGAGCACAGACCTCCGCCAAGCCATTGTAATTTTGTTTTTTTTGGGGGGGGGGGGGGGGGGGCAATGATTGTTGGCATTATTTTTTAGTTAAAAGCTCTAATGGAAAAATGATCTCTATCTCCCCATAGTGAATCCAGGCGCTGATCATGATCGCCCCCAAAATCTAAACACTTGTTCCTTATTCCATTTCTGACATTTCCTGAAAATTTCATTAAAATCTGCCCATGACTGTTTGAGTTATGTTTGAGGCAGACACCGCCAAATACATGACCTTCACTTTGGCGGAGGTAACAATTTGAAAAAAATTTAAATAGAATAAATAAAAAAAAGTTACAAATTACAATCAACCCGTGTGTGTGTGTGTGTGTGTGTGTGTGCCTGCCAACAAGTACTCAGTATTTGCTGTGAAACACCCACCAGTCAAAGTCATTATAGTCATTCTGGGCTTCACTCCAGAAATAGAGGAAAACAAAACTCAGGAAGAAGGTGAGGATCAGGAGGCCAAAACTGCCACACTCCACCTGAAACACAAAGTTGTGTTTTTGTCTTTTGAATACATAACATCTCAAGAGCAAGTTCATAGTACTAGCTTGTTTGAGTGTACTGTAAACACTATGTACACTATTGCAGTTCACACATTAATAGATGCTTATGAAGCTAGGGGATAAAGGTGTAAAGTAACGCTTAAAGTTTCTTGTGTTGCCAGGATGTGAACTCATAAATGGAGGACAAACTGACACTGCACCATCTGGCAGATACAGAGGAAGTCAATCATATTACCTCATGAATATGGAAGAAGTCCAGTCTGCTAAAAAGCCGACATAAACATGCTGATATTTTTTTTTTATAGAAAAACTTGTTACTAACTTTAAGAGTCAGCAGCCCGGACTGAGGAAAACTGGCTGGGGAATCAATACTGTCTGCACAATCAGCAAAGAAACCAAACTCAACACTCTGAGGGTGCTGTGTCTGTTGGATTACCTTGCTGCAGCAGCACTCTCCCGGCTGCGCCCGGGCTCTTTGGTATCGTCTCCATTGGCAGCCATAGAGGCCAGCCAGGCAGGAGACAAAGGGCTGGTGTTCATACCTGGTACAGTCATGATGAGGTAAACATCAATTACCAGAACTTAGCATTGATTGATTAATGTGAGCAAACTAAAAGATAAGGAGACAGCATTAATGAAAAAACACAAAAATAACTAACAGCTTTAACACTCTGATGCATGAGTTATTAAAAAAACGTGCCACATTTTCATCACATATAATATTTTACTTTTACAGATGTGCAGTGATGCTTTATATTTGTAGTCTTATTTTACTTTTTATTTACTATTTTTCTATTTTCCTCTGTAATAAAAATGTTTATGAATTAATATTATACAATTAATATTTATCTATTCTATAAAAGTGTAGTGGTATAATTCCCTTTTCCCAGTTTGCTAAAGTAAACTAGGTAATTACAATAAATGTATGTACATAATATATTTATTTATTTGTTATACAGTGAGTGGCAGTGTATTAAATGGCTCACTAATGTCCAATAAAGTGTTTAATAAAAAAAAAATCCATCCTCACCCATGCATAAACAGCTTTTAAAAAGTTAGTGGACACTATGCATTGAAGGGCTAGATCAGTGTTTCTTAATTCCAGTCCTCGAGTTCCAGAGCCCTGCTTGTGTTTCCACAGGTTAACACACCTGGCTAAAATGAATGGCTCATTAACAGGCATGCAAACAACTTGATGAGGCAGCCCATTAATCTGAGTCAGGTGTGTTGGAGAAGGAAAACATCTAAAGCATGCAAGGGAGTGGTACATGAGGACCAGAGTTGAGAAACACTGGAGACAGGAGACAAATTAAAGGAAAGCCTGGATAAAACCATGGTGGGCCACCAAAGGCCAAAACAGATATGAAAGCATAAATAAACCAAACTCTTAAATGTATCATAGAAAGTACTAAAACCAGTTGTCGCAAAAAAAGGAAAATATCACACTTTTAATGACACAATCAGTCTATCTTGGTACAGAGAGAAGCTTTGTGAGTCACTATTCTGTTGAGACAGAGTGTAGGCTGTCGTAACTCAGAGTTAAGAGTTCTCCATGAATGTTACGTTGGAATTTTACAGATTATTCTTAGTAAAGACATTAAAAATTACAAATAGAATTGCATTCAGCTCCATAGTCTCCATCTGAGGGTTAAATCAACTCAATTGTAAACTCTAAGAGAAGGTAAAAAGATTTATTTAATTTTTGACATATTACAACTTGTCACCCTGCATCTCAAAGTCACTGATAAATGCATTCAAAGTTTTATTATGACTTCTACTTAGCCTCACAATTGTTCAGTTTTAGAGCAACAAAAATCATTCAAGATTCATTTATCATCGTTATTAGAATAGGTTTAAAGGTTGGAAGTCACACTGTTTGTTCTTTCTTACCTTTGCAGCAGCTGCCGCCGCACCACCTTTAACTTCCCCAGCTTCAGTCTGGTCACGGGCATACACTCACCCACAGCCCGGCATCACAAAGACAGAATGAGGGGGAGAGAGAAGAAAAGAGGGAGGAGAGAGAGAGGAAGGAAGGAAGGAGGATACCAAAGCAGGACTCTTGATTACCGCTCTATCTTCACCTAGTGGGAGAAAAGAAATTTGAATCATTTTAGATCTGTATACACAAAAATTAGCCTCAGAAAGCCAATATATATGTGTGTGTGTGTGTGTCTGTATGTATGCGAGTCACATTTTTTATTTATTTTTTTCTGTGCCCTGAAGTAACCAGGAGATAAAAATGCTCTCACAGAAATACATGCTGACCTATATTGCAGTCTATGCTTAAGATGTGTTATTTCCTACTCGAATAAGCTATACTACGCCAGGGTGATCTCTCACAGTCACACAGTTTATATGTCCCCGATGACTCTCCACTAAAATCTTCATTAATCTAATCATAACCCAATTTTAACTGAGCTTAAAACTAAGCCTCAGTTCTTCTTCATTTCATTCCACCACACTGCTCATCCTTATCAATTTAGTTATTTTCTGATAGAAAATTTTGTTTGTCCTATAAACGGCTAGTCTAGCAGGTGTTTCAGACATCTTGACACCATTTAAACACTTTTCATTCTCCACACAAATTGAAACAAGGCTACGTCAAATATGACTCATAACAAATCCTTACAGTGAGACTTGAACCAGTTGGAACAGGGCACTTTTTGTTGTTGCGTCACAACGAAATTATGAGCGGTATTAACATTTTACCTAACTGTAATTAATAACTTGACCTTGTATGCCTTTGATAATTAGACAAGTTGAACTAATAAACTGAATTAACATATCAGTTTGGTAAAATGTTAATTTGAAAAGATAAATGAAGTTTATTTTAAAAAGTTGTAGAAGAAGTTGTAAAAGAAGCTACTAATTCTGACATAGAAATGGACTCATTTATTTAAATATAGTGCTTTTCTTTCCTTGTTGACTATTCAAAGTACTTTAGGCAAGGCAAGGCAAATTTATTTGTATAGCACATTTCATGTACAAGACAATTCAAAGTGCTTTACATAAAACATAAAAACATTACAGCAAGGTGCAGGGAAAGAAAAAAAAAGAAAGAAAAACAAAGATTAAAAAAGATAAAATTGATTACATAAAAACAGCAGGAAAAAGCTCAGATAACAAAATAAAGTTAAGATTTCAGCGTAAAAGAACCAAATGCAGATCTGGATTTCTAAATAAAAACTAGTTACACTACAAACTACATTACAAGTAACATTTATCGGTTCACATATAGATGCAGCACATTTGAGTCTTTGCTTCTACAAGCTACAGTGTTTGTTTTCTTTCCTCCATCAAACACACGCTCATCCACTATGAACATACTGGAGGCCAAGGATTGAACCAATGACCTCCATCTTGCACACACATTCCTGAGTTACAGCCAATGCTTCACTGTTATCTTCAACCCTGTAGCACAGAAGATAAATAATTCATCAAAGTTTCAAGGTACGGACCAAGATTAATCTTTAGCAATTTAGTTTCCAACCAATGTAAACTATAAACACAGTCCCCCTGTTCCTGAGTTATCATGCTGCCTTAAGCCCAGAAGTGATCTTCATAATGTCACAGTGAAGTTACCTTAGATTTAAAATATCCTCAACATATTTGATTAATGTACATTTATGTAAAATATGTGATACGTTCTTAAATTGTGCCCTACCCCATAGTTACAACCACAAATCCTTATCACTTTCTTTTCTATTCTATTCTAGCAGATGCTTTTATCCAAAGCGACTTACATCAGAGAGCAAGAACAACACAAGCAAGAATTTAAACAAGATGGGACATCATAGTTAGGTGGTAGTCAGTCACTTGATCTTGGCATTTCTTGTAGTGGCATTGCAAAAGTCTGTGGTCGTGTTTAATTGTTTTAATTAGCTTTATTGGCTGCACATGTGAAAGTTGTGCATAAAGCATTCCTGGTGTGGCTTGCAAGTAGATCCTCACCCCTTGTTGCTGCTTGTAGCCTATTGCAGAGTTTTAACTCTTAACTGTTGATTTTTAAAAATAAAGCCAATACTTTCTTAACCCTTTTCAAATATCCAATTTGTGCCACATACCAAAGAGCCCGGTCATAATACTGTGTTAAACACTTGAACAATGCTATTGGTGTAGTTTAATAAATAGTTATGTAACAGTTCTACATCCAGTAATCCACTAAACCTAATACCACAGGAATTAACCAATCAGCCAACCAGTGAAGCTAGCCATCGGTCACTCCATTAACCAATACGTCTGATGCCTCAGGGTAATCAGCCTACCCTGGTTTACACACTGCATCTGTGACCAACCATAAGTTTGTCTATAGTATCCTGTAACCACTGCTACACGATACCCATAAGCTTTTGTAAAACATCTTATTTTATGAGAGAAAAACTTCAAATGTAAAATAGGTCTTGTCTGCACATGTAGCCTATTGCAATTACAATTGCAGCATTTTGTCCCAAGCAGTATTAAACTAATAAACATTCAGTTTATATTTACACGAGAGAAGCAGCAAATCTTCACATCCGAGACGTCAAAACAAGACCTTTTTGGCACTTTTGCTTCAGGGATGACTTAAAACAAAGAACCAATTAACAATATTGTCATCAACTCTAGTTAGTTACTTAGAGAATATAAACTAAATATTACCTCTTCATTCCATACATAATTTGTACAAATTCTAAAGGCCATTTGTATTAAATAATTACATTAGATCTATCTTCTTTTATTTGACTTGACCCCAGATCAAGTTGAAACCCAGTAAAACAGAAAAACACTGAGATCGCTTTGATCCTAATGAGTTACAGACCCAGATGAGTGGCCTAAATATACATTATGTAGGTCAAACAGCCACTTTCAACAGAGTGTCTGAGTTTAGAACAAAAAGGTCAACTTGATTGTTCAAACCAGTTTCCATTACAAATACTCTACTGACCAGTTAATAAACTGGTTTGATCTAATGTTCAGGACAGAAAGCAGATTAGTTGTAAAACACTTTTTGCACAGCAGTGTTACTTAACCCGACCTGACAGTGCACGCCATTAGAGCAACAAGATATAGATGGTGAGTGGGCAGATGGTTAGCACACGGGTATTGTACAATGTTCATTCAAAACACATTAAATATCCTTCACCTACAAAAGCGGCGTGAAATTATTCAAGTTTGTAGATGTTGTCTGATTTATTGTTTAATTTAGGTCCATTAATTTCAAATTAAAATTTATTTATAATAAAAAAAATAATAATAAAAATCCTTTAATCTACTAACAGTAGTACTACAAAGCTACCCCACACATTTCCTTTATAGACACACAACCTTTGCATTTAGATTTGAAACACTGCTGTGTTACTGGTTTGGTTGCCTTGCCTACAGCCTGAATATCAGTAATCCTATTCAGCTTTAATCAATAAAATCTCATTTCACTTTTCAACATACATAAAATTATGTATTCAAACTAATATTTCAGTACATGCTACTTTAATCATACATCTCTTTAAATTCATTTTTCTTCAGCTTATCTGTCTTTTTCTCTGTGAGGTCGGCCACTAGACGACCAAGCAGATTCAAGCAGCCAAGTTATCACATAGCTGCCATGGCAACTGTGACATCATCATCTGTTATTATTACTGCAGTGAAAAGGATGAGGGGAGGTGGGGTAAATAAGAAAGAACCAGACGAAGCGATAAAAGTGGGAGACGGGGAAAAATGGCAGAATGAAAATGTGAGAGAGATGTTACAAGGTGTCATCAAAGCTGTTTTGCAGCAGACAAAAAGAAAATCTGGGGTGAGAGACAGAGCAAGATGTTCTGTTCAACGCACACAGTGTGCTCAGAGAATGTATACTGTAATGGAAATTTCTATTTTAAAAGCTTCACAATAAGCTCAACACAGGTTTGTGCAATAATATTCAAATAATACAAATAAGAGAAAAAAAGCAGGTGAGAGGTTATATAAACAAAATCTATGAAAAAGATGGGGCAGCTATTATGATATAATAAATATTTTAGGAGCAGTAAAAGAAGAGATAAAATATATAAAAATAATATACCAATATAGAAAGTTTAAGCCAGTGAAATTTAATGACATTCAATAACAACAAACAAGTGATTTTATTACCTGATAAACTTTTGACCAATCAAATTTCCTCAAGCATGGGGCTAAGATGCAAAAGATGCATAACGAACGGAAGCATTTCCATGTACAGTTATTCATTCATTCATTTTTTTGGTTTGGTAGCCTAGGAATAGTTGATATATTAATAAAAGCAGAATCAAACTACATAAGTCACACTGTAAACAGACGTTAAGTAAGTTACATACAACTAGATGTTTGACTCAAAGGTCACGAAAACAAAGACATTTCAATTCATGTAAATTCAAGCTTCATAAAAATAATAAACAAATGTAAGTGGGAACATTTTTTATATAATTTTTTTTTTAACTACAGTTATTTACATAAATTAGATCTCTGCAACTTCTTCTTCTGTAATGTTTTAAGCAAATGACTGGAGAAAATTAGCATCACAAGCTGCATTAATTTGCAGAATTAAAGTTGACTGAAACAAAAAAGAAATGATTGAAAAAACAGAATTTTCCAGAAATTTCTGCTTTATTTTTTTGTACTTTACTAAACAAATAATAAACAGCAAATATTTGGAGGACTTAAAAGGATATAATTACTTATATGTGACTATTTCTTTAGACTGAATTTTCTTCTTTGAAAGGAAAATAAGTTCTAGGCGCCTCCAAATCTTCTTGTATTCATCAACTACTAAACATTAACTAGTTAATGAATATCAAGGCCACAAATAAGACATAATAACTTTCAAAAACAATATCTGAGTGCATACTTATGCTCTAAAATATAATAATTCATACTGTTATTTGAGCCAACATGGTTTAGGATGAAATTTTTTTTCTTCTTTTTATCTGAATTAGTTGTTTTAAGAGACCATTTACATGTTCCACACAAGTCTTATAATAGCAGGAAAACCTTGGAAACCTGATATGTAGTTATAGAATATGAGCAGTAGTTTTATATTTTAAGATTTTACACAAAAGGGTACATGATCCAGTTTTTTCTGCATCCATACATTCAATGCTTCATAAACCGTAGTCCTGGACCTAAAGAGGGTCACATGTCTGATAAGTGGTCATACTTTTTTTTTTTTTATGCTGAGCTCTCCAAGCTCCTGATGTAAAAACTGTTTTTTTTTTTTTTTTGTTTTTTGTTTTTACTTAGGATGACAAGTGAGAAAGGAAACAAAGGTGAAACAGAAAGGATAACCAGACGATAAAATATAGGTCAAAACATGTCACTATAGAGGTTTTCAGTCTTCACAAGTATCTTTTCCCTGCAATTTCACAAATTTTCACCATTTCTCTACACTCAGTTTTTTCTCCGGTCCTCACTCACATGTCTGTTTCTTTTTTTTCCTCTGTATGGCTTTTTGGACACCTGCCAGTACTTCAGGGCTCTGCATGACTGGACAACACTTTAGCCAATGTCAACCAAGATCACCTGCCCACACACATTTCTATTTATATGTGTATATATCTTGGGTAACGGTGTACATCCACTCTACAATTACATTACAGGCTTATGTGTGAACTTTGTTACCCAGGATTATAAGGGTAAGCCTGTAAATCCATCAGCTAGTCTGACAATGTGATCTTGTCCATATTACAACAGATTACAGGGACCTTAGAAATTTTTTTTTTTCGGATTACAAAGACAATATTTCATGATAATAATGAGCTCCAAAATATTCACCACAACAATCTAATTTGATCATTTTAGATACCTGTGTACATCCAGAGTTTTTGTGGATGGAGAAACCTGGACTAACCTGTGCAGCACTACGGGAGCAACATGACACAGATAAGAGTCATAGCTTCTGACTAGCAGCAATGCTCTGATCCCCGTTACAGAAGTGGAGGTGGGAACTTTGCCATATGTGCTGCTTTCTCAGAAATTCTGCACGTACACAGCATTAAGTACAGAAGCTCTAAAGTAAACACAGTAAGTAAACAGAGCCCATGAACTCAGAAAACTTAAAAATAATTGGTAGAGTTATTCAACAGCAACAAAGACACATGGTTGTTGGTGGTGAGATTGTTATCATGACGTTATTGACTACAGACCCAGTGCCCGTGAGGCTTTGCTTTTTCTATGAGGCTAAGACGCATCAGTAATCAGGCCATTACAGAATTTAGTGTGAAAGGATTCCTGCAAGCAAAGCAGTTGTTTTATAACATTTTTTACAACAAACACATCATAAAAGCTGCAAATATTATTATATGTTTCAGACATCTTTCATTGCACTTGCACTACTGGGCAAGACAGAAAATCTGATTAGCATTTACTCTTAATAAATAACTACAAAAATATGTAGCAATTTGCTATTTATGAGTAGAAACTGTGTACCTATGGTACATGTATCTATTTTCTCACCTTTTTACAAAATAAACCAATCAATTAAGACATTATTTAAACAAGTAAGAATAACCTTCCATTTTACAGTTAATGCAAAAAACAAACTTTATCAGGTCTGACATTTAGAACAATCAATAAAAAGATCAACCTTACTCCTGTTTTCTAGTTTCAAAGGGAGCTTTTTATCAAGAGAACAATGTAGATTTCTGTAGTATGTATTCACAAATCCCACACAACATGCTTAATATCGTAAATAATTATTAAAGCAACTAATATAAAACAAATTTAAATTTTATTTATTCTTTACAGAATCTACATCTGTACATATTAAGTATAAGGGTGTTTAATGACCCAGGAAACTGTGAGATGTATGTTTTTCACAACTGTTCCAGTTTCCAAAGGCTTTGCTCCACTTTCCAAAAGGACAGATTGTTAGGAAAGTGTTCGGAGAGCAAACTCTGCCTTTTTCCTTCACTAAGACCAAACAGTTGACTATATTTAGGTCAAATGCTAAATTTTTCAAAGTAAGCCAAATGATCTACTTAATTAATTTCCTGGGTTAAGAATGTTTCTGTAACCGGTTTAAACTGCTATTTCTGCGTAAGAGTGTTGCCATATTGTGTGAAATCATCCAAAATGATCAAAACATGATCAGCTTCAAATACTGTGGACTGAAATCATTCACTAAGTTGAAATAGTTTATCTCAGCGTCTTTTTTTACTTCAATTTTGACCCCTTCTTTAAAAAAAACAATGGAAAATCTGCACTTGAGTAATAACTGTCTCTGCTAGTCTGTAAGCAGATGAAACAGGGTCACTGAATTAAATACATACAAGAAAAAACAAATCCCACTTCAAAGCATTTCTGCAGGTATGACAGCATATACAGTACAATCTGTAAAGTCATTGTTAAGTCTGTTTCATCACTGTTATTTTTTTGTTGTTCTAGTTTGTTTTGCCTGAGATTTTGAAAGTTGATCTAAATGCAAGTTTATATTTCATCATTACAAGCATCTTTCTAGCTTCACACATCCTATTCAGCAGTTGAAAAAAACTGCAATGCACCAACAGCAGAAGGGACAAACAACATGGATGACTACAATCCCCTGATCCAGAGGTATGCGTTTCATGGTTTGGTGAAATAAAATAAATAAATATGCAAATGTGTTTTTTTAGGTTCATCGTTATCTTACAAATGACATCTATGGTAACACTTTCATCCATAACAGCCCTGCTATTTTACATCTTAATCTATGGGTGATGTTGGAAACTGAGGCAGCTGGGTAGAGAAAAGGTTAGCAATCTGTCATGTTTCACTTGGCTGCTCAGCTCCATTACATCCGACAGGATCGCTGACTGTTGCATATCCCTGCCAAGAATAAAATTATAACCCAACAGGATACAATATAACACAATGTGTGGCACCTATTCACAGGGACTATTCCCTTAATGCTTCCAGGACACTGGAAGCCTGAAGGCTAATGCGAGGCAGGCCTATTGTCACAGTTGTTCATCCTCAATTACAAATTAAGTAAGAAGAATCAATAAGTAATTTCGCTTTATGGGGGTTCTTCTCCTTCCCAAAGATTTGGCTTGGGACAGCATATTGTCCATTTCTACTGTATTCGCATTGGCAACTTCCACAGGTACATTTGTATCATATAGTGTTATTCTATAAGCCAACATTGAAAAAAAAATCATTAGTTTTTTTTAAATAAATCATGTATGAAGTGGCCCTGCGATGGACTGGTGACCTGTCCAGGGTGCACCTGGCTCTCACCTGCTAAAATACTGGGATAGGCTCCAGCTTACCCGCGACCCGAAATGGACAAAGCGGTACAGATAATGAAGTGTTTAAGTCTATTTTCGCTGTGTTTTCCATTTTAACCCCGTCATGGATAAGTTCAATAAATTATTCTTACATTTGCAACCACAAACCAGAAGAACTTGGAACATTTTGGTGATAAAAGAGATTCTGACACTCATTTAATTGCCAGCAGTAAGCTCCACAGATTTTTCATCATTTAACTTGTCAACCTGAAATATATCCAAATGAAGATAGGATAGGAAAGTAGAGTTTTCACATCTTTGTAATGTTGCCACTACTTTGTACAATTCTTATGCCAAGACTTTCTGGCATAGAGTTTGCCGGCCTCTGAAGCATTTCAGAGATTACTCTCTTTCATGCTTCATGCAAACACATCTTAAGGTGTTTTTTAAAATTCTCCTCGGGTTCTATTTTGAAGATAGGTTGGCAAAGCAGGCAGGCCAGTCCAGTACCTATACCCTCTTCTTCTGCAACTATGCTTTTGTAATGTGTGCAGGAGATAGTTTTGCATTATTATGTTAAAAATTACATGAATGTCCCTGGAAACGGTGCAATTTTGACGGTTGCACATGTTGCTCTCTAATCTCAATGTACTTTTCTGCAATACTACTGTCATCACAAGTGTAAATCACTGCCAAAGATATTGCTACAACCCTGAACCATCACAGAGTTTGGCTTTTGGATTCGTCACTGATAACAGTCTGGTTGGTTTTTCTGTCTCTGGTTTGGTGTCTGCATCTCCCAAAAAGATCTAGAATATTAATAATAGTGTTAACATATAGCATATTCTTTAGCAGGAAATTCCTCGTAAATGTAAGGAGATAAATATTTTTCATTACAAAAGAAACAAGTGCATAATATCAGAAGTTTGGACATTTTAATGTTTATGAAGCAGGTAAGTAAAAAAAAAAAGTTGACAATTTATGTTTATAGAAATCAAAAGTTTCTCTAAAAAAGGAGCACAAGCCGTTGCCTAAATCTAACTTAATTTAAAGGAATTTGTTTCACCTTTTCTTTTTCACATCCTCGTGCATGAGCAATGGAACGGAAACCCAGCTGTGGGCTGTAGCTCCTCATTGATATCTCATTCATAATTCCTCCCACACCGAGTCCTTCAAGACATCTAGCAGGTCTCAAAGGACCAGAGATACAATATTTGGTTGGGGACTGGGATGAGTCTCACAAATCACTTTGAACCATTTACATCTTATCTTTTGATGACTTGGCCATTTGTCTATGGCCCCCAAAATTAGTCTGAATATTAAATGTACTTGCATTGAGAAAGCGTGACAGTGTTTCTGGTTCTTCTTATGTTTTTTCTATGAATGGCAGAGCTCTAACAATTTGTGAAGGCAGTGATGAACCGGGTTCAGTGATCTTCAGAAGTCTGAGCTCATAGAGCAGCAAAATCTCTGCCGAGATGGAAAGTAAGATATAACTTAAGACAATGTAAACAGCTTGCAGATCTCTCTATCTCCTTAAAAAACAGCAGCAATCTGGACTGTTCTCTTATCCGTTCTGATCCTCTCCTTCTTTGAGGGCGGGTTTCACACCAAAGAGATTAATTTTCTTGATGGAGGCTAAACTGGAAGTTTGCTTGTTCTATACTGATGGCAGGACCCCTTGTTTTAACACTGAACACATTAACAGAGATGGAAAAACGTGCAGCAGGAAGGTAGCTGCAGTCACTAAGAAGCACATCATTCTATGCTAAACCTTCTTATAGTAAATAGTTGTTTGCTTCTGTATTAAGGTTTAAAATATTAAACCATGAATATTTTAAGCCATTTTTAACTGATACTATCTCAATAGTGACAGATTTACAACCTGGACCATCAACCAACTTGCACTTAGAAACTTTTGTTTATCTGCAAACCAAAGCAGCAGCTTGTAGCAGCAGTGAGACAGGTTTGCTTCCCCAGAGACTTTATAAAGTGCCCTTTAAATCACTCAGTTAAACTTTGCTGCTCCTAAGCAGCTGCACAACTGTGGTTTTAAAATGTGAATGAATATTCACAAGATTACATTAAACTTTAATGATTCTTTTGGAGAAAATGAGTATTAGATGTAAAAATGTTAAACGGGTGACTACTGAGAACATATCTAAGATCAAGTGTTTTGTGGAAGAAAAACAAACCTATAGCCTCACTGCAGCAGGACAACACAGGATAAAATAAAATAAACATAACAGATCTACTCATCCATGTGAAATGATAAAACAGAAAAGTAAACAGATGAGCTATCAAAGTCTCAAAGTGCAGCTCTTTTTAATTGGAAATATCCAATAGCAAATCCTGGAGCTTAGTGCAATTGGTCCCAAAGTGTCAGGGCACAGTAAGGAGAACTGAGCCGAGCTGAACATTGGGTGCACAGTGCTGGAGGCAGATTGTACACAGCAAGTGTGTTCAGAGTGATTTCATCCATTTTTTAGTGATGCAGCAAAATCCACACTACAAGAAAAAAAATACTAAAATTGAACATACAGGGAGTTATAAAAGTTATCTCAGCCTAACGACCTGTTATCTTTTTCTTTTGAATTGATAGATTCTCTATAACAGTGCTTTAAATCTGAATAAAGTAAATTCAGATATTTGCTTGAAAAATCCATTTTACAGAATGCGTGCTGAAAACATGAAAAGATTGAGAGCTATGTTGTACTGAAGCGTGGAGTGAAGTTGTTAAGAGACAAGTGTGTGTAGACTGTGTGAAGGAAAACAAGCTAAGCAACATACAGTCCTTTCGATCTGTCTCTTCGAGTGGTCAGGACACTATAGTAGTCTTAAACATTTGTCAAACATGACAGTTATAAATTAAGTATACTTAAAAAGGTCTGCACCTATTTCAACCAGAAGCAAACCATGTTTAGTTCCTGTTTTCAAATATGTATTATTTAATTCTATCAATTCCTAATTTTTACTATGAAAATCAAATATGTAAAATGTTTATCTGGAGTTTTATGAGTGTCATGAGTCTAATAATCAGATAACACCATGGCTGGGTCTTTACAGCTGCAGTCTCCAAATGACATATTTAATTTCTCAGGGATCATGTCTATATATTATGTATTTGTTTGTATATGATACAAACACCAATCTGTTTATTCGCTGAGGGAACAGTGGAGAGCTTAATCATTTTAAAGTATAATGAGATTACTTTCATGGAAAAAGAAGGTATAACATTAATAAAGAGAGATCAATGCCTGGATAAATACTTTAAATACTATTGTTATCAGTCTGGGTAACAGCACCATGAGGATGACAGGGAAAAGAAATCAAGAGAGATTAATGCTAATCAAAAATAATGTATTTTTTAATTCTCAAAGAAATTCCTGTGTGCATGAATATTTGTGAGCAGATGGCACAGACCAATAGAAAAACAACACTGTAGACAGACAGAGAGCAGTGGGACTGTACTTACAAAACAATACAGCCCTCTGTGTCCAGACCAGTCAGCTCTCTGCTGTTCACTCATTGTCCAAACATATCACACCATAGCGCTCAACAACACACCACCAACACCAGCACAAACTATACCAAGCATGTGCTATTGTCAAAGAGTAGACCAGCCCTTTTTTTGTTTGTTTTACATTCAGTCCAACAAGTCAAATTTGTGACTAACCATAAGCATCGACATCAATCTCTTCCCCAACATCAGATGTTTTAAGTAACCATCACATTATAAGCTGCATATATTGTGTAAAACATTACTGCAAAGCTGCAAATGAATCTTCAAAAATATTAATTAAAGCAATGCATTTTATTTTTAAGAAAATGTTTGTCTTTTTTCCACATTAAGTGTTGTGGCAGATTAAGATAAGCCAACCAGCACATTGATTCCTTATTAAACTGCCCTTTATATGGTGTTATCAATCATGACAGCCACCAGACAGCCTCGTCGAGAAGGAAATCACAGATGATGTTTTAATTACTTTTACTTTGCTACTGGGATCTATCCCTGTGAGAAAATTCATTCACTGTAATAAAACCAATCTAATTAAGCTGCACAGAACATTATAATAACACTCATAATACTGCATGACCTCAAAACAATGACAAGGGAAAATCTGATTCTTAAAATAGTTTATTTATGTTTGAGTCACTGTGTTTAGCTTTTTACTTACCCTGAAAAAAAAGTAATTAAAAGATACTCAACTATTAATTTAGTAGATGTATCTAGATGATGGTTGGGCTTAGGGACTGATCAAAATGTCCCTGACATGGTCTAAGAAATGAGTGGCTTTCGGTAAATCCCTCGATTCAACTTACTGTGCTGTAGACAATACACAGAAAAACACATCTGAAGCAACTTCTTATATTTTTAACTGTTATTGGCATTGTTCTTTGGTTATTATCTTATTTCCCAAACCTAAATATCTTAAAGCCATATAATTCTTTCGTAAGCATGTAAACAACATAAGGCCAAGAAGTTTGTTCTTTGAGCATCTTTATATTTATGTCTGCAGCACTTTCACAGCATCTCTCAGATCACCAGCTAATTCCATATATGATAATGCTTTTCACTACACATTTGTCAGTTTTGTAGGTGGTGTCAGTTCATCATCAGGCAGGAAAAATGTTTCTAAAAACTGGATTTTAGAGGACAAACCAAGACTTAATAAGATCTGATGCCTTAATGTCAAGTCAGTAATGACTGTGTAAACGTCTCCTGCTAGATGTACATACAATATTACTGTAAGCATCTATCCTAACACATTATTGAAGTCTGAAGCTTTTAGAGAATTCTGGCAATTTCTAATCACCCTCCAAAATGATAATGAAAACAATAGCATGTCATTTTACACCTAGTTTCTAATATGCCTTTTAAAAATGAAGGTCTAGAACTGACCTTGTATGGGTGATTAATACATGCCGATCTGATGCGCATGACTTGATCCAGTAACAGGGCAACCGTAATCTTGAACCCAGATGTTTAGCAAATACTGGATTGAAGTGTCCAAAATTTAACTTCCAGAGGTAAAACTGATGTGCAATATTAGCAGTGTGTCAAACTGTATTATCAACCATGTCACTTTAAGTCGGTGGTGACACATTAAATACATTACATGACAACATTTCAGCCACTGACACACAATCTTCTGTTGTGTGATAAATTAAACATAAGAACATGCAATGGCTTGGAAAAGTGAAAATTGCGGCAAAAATCATTATGGAAAAACAGATTAATCAATCCACATCAACTAAAAAGAATATAAATTAAAGTTTACTCCTATAAATATGTCAGATTTCAGTTTAATTCGTAGTTTAATATCCAAGCCTACTGAGTTTAAACACTAAAAGACGCAACTTAAATTTGAGGACGCTGGAATTTAAACATACAGCCTATATTTTGAAACGTAAACGTAGCTTTAAAGAGAAATTATAAAGAAATGTACACTAAATTATATTTGGGGAAATGGCTAAATTGAGTTTTGGGTGAACTTAATAAGGGGTTTTTCGAAGAAACAAACAAATTCAGCAGCATCCATCATCGCTGCGATGTTCAGTATAAACCACCGGGACGAAGGTGTCCTGCGGTGAGTAAATGTGTCATTAGGCTTCATCTGAACAAGAGGTTTTTATTTCAGTTAACCAAGACTAATGTCTACAGTTTGAAACCTGGACGTGACAAAGCGGCGCCCAAATGCAAGAGAGGAAAAATGGGAATCTCAAGCTGGATTTTTCTTACCTGGCGGTTTAAGCTCGTTGATCGACTGTTTGTCCAGGCCGTCAATTTTCTTCCGCTGATTTCTGACCCTTTAGTTTTAAACAAAAACAAATATTCTGAGTCACGAGCCGTGTCCCGCAGTGGTCTCGTGCAGCAGCGCAGCCTCTCAGCTGCGTGAGTGCTGCTGTCTGTGTGATGACACGGGGCAGTACAGCAGGAGCACGAGCTGGGGAGAGAGAGAGAACTGCAGGCACGAGGCGGCAGCCGCGAGGGGCTCCGGTCAACCTGTTGCTTACGTCACCGCAGCCTCTGGAACAAGATGAAGGTTTTACTCAGACTTCGAGCTTATCAATAAAGATTTTAATTTATATATCAGTTAGGCCTACACACAACACTAATATTAGTGTATAATCTTAAACGAGAGGGAGAGCGAGAAATAGAAAGAGAGAGAGTGATGTCGACATAACAGTAAACGTGTAAAACTGTAAAAAGGAAATCAGGGTTGGGTGGCAAAGATAAGAAACCTCGTAAAAGATAAGAACCTACCAGAACATAATAGACGGGAAAATGAACCTTAACATTTAAGCTTTGCAGCTTAATTTTCTTGTTAGTGAGTGTGACTATGGTGTGCCTTCAGAAGAAAAAAATCATAGTAAATGGCCGTTGAGGAAGGAATTCCCAATGACCTCTAAATGATTTTAAATAAATCATGACCAATTTATCAAACACAAACAAGTCAGTACAAGCTATTTGATCATCTGTGTTGTATAAAGATATATTACCTCTTAACCGTTCCTCCAGTTTTTCTTATGTATATGTAGCCAGGTGGTAAATTATTAATATAATCTGTCACTTAGGCATAGGATGTGCCCCACAGAAGCCTTTATAAATGGCTATAGTGTTATTTTATTGTGTGTTGTTTGTGATTTGTTTTCTGCTTTAGTTTGTATGTTATGTTGGTATATGCATGTATAGAGATATGCCAAATATATTGTAAATAGAGTAAAAAGATGTCCTGTGATGCAGCCATTAGATGGCAGTGTCACAGGAGCTTATATCTTTCTGCTGACACTATGCCAGGGGCATTTTGGGCCTTCTTCCTGTTTGACCTCCAACATGGCTAGAGACATGGGGGAGTGCTAATTAAGTCCATCTCATGGTGAAATAGACACTGATCTCTGGGAGAAGAGAGCCTGCATGTGGTGCAGAGCGAAGACTGCCATGTTCCTTCATAAAAAAGAGCAAGAACCACAGTCTCTTTAACTTCCAGTGTCTGTGTTAAAGAGAACTGCTGTGACATAGCTCACTTTTTTTCTTGGGTTTTATTGTTATTACTTTTATTCTTTTTTACCATCTTTATACAGTATTTGTCACTTATATTAAACTACTGTAAAAGAATTCCAGTAATTGTGTCCTGTGAGGTAATTCATTTCCCAGGCTACACAATTTTGGTACAAGGAGTGGGGTGCAGCAACAGAGATTTATTTGTTTGATTTTTGGCAACACAATGGCATATTTGTTAGTTTTTATTTGAGAAATACGGCAGTGATAAAGATTTCAGGGGGATCTTCCATTGGTGGTTGAGTCTGTGAGGCCAGCTTGTGGCAGCAGTGTTTGTTGGAGGAAAGGCAGATCCAGGTACTCCAGAGTTCACTACTGCTGAAGACTCACCCAAACACTAGCACGGGAGACTTTCACCAAGCAAGATCCTGCAGTGTTTCAGGTTAAAGACTGTCATAAAGTACCTTTGTAAGCGCTGGTCTGAACATCTATTGTAAAAAGTGGACTGGACTAAAAGTTTTATTTCATCATGTCTAGTGATTCAGGCAATGAGAGTATTTCAGATAATGTGAAAAATCAATGCACCCCTGAGGCATCAGGGACAAGAAGAGATTCAATTGATGAACTACAAGGTCAGATACAAGACCTCACTAGATTGAGAGATGAGCTTACTAGGTTAAATGATGAAACAAGGGCTCAGAGAAGAAATGGTAATCGTGCCCTTGCATGTTCATACATTTATATCCCTCAAGAACATTAGGTTCAACCTTTTACTGGGGAGTTTGTTCAGGATGGAAGGTCTGTGGAGGAGTTCACTGAAGAGGTTGAAAGAATTCTAAGATCTAGGGAACCAACTCCTGAGGAACAATGTGACTTCATGCTCTCCTTGTTGCATGGCCCTGCTCTAGAGGAAGTTAGATTATGTATGACGGGACAGTCAGTGGGGCCTCTTGATGTATTTTCATACCTGAGAAATGCCTTTGGAGAAAGGCGTAGCAGCACACAACTTTTACAATCTTATTACAATAATAAACAGGCAGATAGAGAAGAACTTCATGATCATTCCCATGCATTGTCACAGATTTTGAGCTCTGTAGTCAAACAGTCCTCAACTCTAATACCTGATGAGAAAATTATTCTTAGGGAACAATTTATTGAGGGCTTGAGAGATGCAAATTTAAGACGTGAACTTAGGAAGATGGTTAGGGAAAAAGTAGCTCCTAGTCTGCTAGAAGCGAGGAATGAGGCCCTTTTATGGGAAATGGAGGATAGTCGGTCCTTTTGCCCTAGAATGGTAAAAAAAACCATCAGGTTCAGTCTGAGACCTTAGGTCCTCAGTGTTCTGTTGTGAAGACAACTAACCCAGATGGCCATCATTCAGTATTAGATGAAGTTCAATGAGCAGTTGCTCACCAAGGTGAGCAGTTGGTTGAATTAAGTAAAATACTGGCTGAGCTCTCCACTACTGTAAGTGAAATGTGTAGGCGCGCACATTTTACTTTACAAGAGCCTAAACCAAGAGTTAGGCCCCAGCCCAAGTTTAGTCCATATGGCCACCTATCTGTTTTAAATGCAGACGAGTTGGACACATTGCCAGAAACTGTCCACAAAATAGACACACCCCATATGATCCTACATCCAGCCCCTCAACAGTGCAGGAAAACTTGCACCTTCAGTTGTCATGAGCCAAACAATTCGAGGGGAAGAGGCTGGCTCACCCAGTAAAAGGATAGATAGACAAATATCTTAGAGCAGGCAGCGGAAGAATGTAAAACTGTGGAAGTAAAGCTACAGGGTATTAAAGCATCATGTCTTCTTGACACTGGTAGCCAAGTTAGCACCCTTTCAGAGAGTTTTTTTTCAAAAAACACTGGCCAGAAAGTGACAGGAATGTACCCCCTGCATTTGAATGGTTAAAGATCACCTAATAGACTGGACATACCTTATGTGGGCTATGTTGAGCTTGATGTGGAGGGCATGAGTTTAACTATCCCAGAGAGAGGTTTCCTCTTTGTAAAAGATTCAAAACATTTAGCCTTAGTTCCTTGCCTCTTAGGCATGAATGTTATCAAAAAAGTGCAGAGAGCTAGTACACTGCGAGTTTGAAACCACTATGCGGAGTGAACTTGACTCAAACTGGAGAGAGGCTTTTAACCGATTGCAGATGGTTAAGGTGGCAGACAGATATTTATTTGCCAGGGTGGCTGGTAAAGATGTAGTCCATGTACTTGCTTCATCTGCAGCCATAGTCATGACGAAAGGAGCTAAAACCAGTGGGGAAAATGCTCCCCTGCTGTTGTTAGAGCCCACTAGTGCACCGTTACTTGGAGGTTTAGTGGTTGTGCCCACTTTGGTGACATCAGAAAGGCACCTCTTCCCTGTGCAATTCATGAACCTGTCTGAAGAAGATAGTTGGTTAAAGCCAAGAACAAGGTTAGGAGTTTTAGTACAAGTTGACAGTGTAGAGAGTGATGGGATTTGTGAGGTCCAGTTTCAAAGAATTACAGCTGATACAGATGAAGTGAGTTTCAGTAAAAAAAATCTGGTTCCCCGGCTGATGTGGAGTCCTTTTTACATTATTTTGATGTGGGTGGGACTCCAGAACAGAAGGCTCAGCTAGCTTTGCTGTTTGAAAAGTACTCTCATGTGTTTTCAGTGGAAGATGAAGGTTTAGGCTACACAGACAAGGTGCAACATGAGATACACTTGATTGATGATACACCTGTGACACAGCCTTACAGGCGGATTCCTCCTACCCAATATAGTGAGGTCAGAGAACACATTGGCAAGCTGTTAAAGAAAGGAGTTATTTGTAAGAGTTCCAGTTCATATGCTTCACCAATGGTGCTAGTCAGAAAAACAGATGGTAGCCTGAGGCTATGTGTCGATTACAGGAAACTTAATTCAAAGACCAGACGTGACGCCTGACCCCTTTCCCAGAATTGATGAGAGTTTTGATGCCCTAGGGGGAGCCAAGTTCTTCTCCACTACTGATTTAGCTAGCGGGTCTCCCCAGGTAGCCATGCACGAAAGAGACAGACCCAAGACAGCATTTACAACGCCATTTGGTCTCTATGAATATGTTAGGATGCCGTTTGGTGTTTGTAATGGGCCTGCTACATTTCAGAGACTTATGCAAGCTACTATGAATGATCTCCTCTTCCAGATACTCCTAGCGTATCTTGACATCTTGGTTTTCTCTGCAACATTTGACGAACATCTGGAGAGGCTCGACGATCTAGTCAAATGGCTGGCTGAGACTGGTCTTAAGGTGAAACTGCAGAAGTGCATTTCTTCAGGAGACTGTGAAGTTCTTAGGTCATCAAGTGTCAGCTGAGGGATTTAGGACAGACCCTTCCAAGGTCTCTGTGGTGAAAAACTAGGAGGTCCCCACAACTGTTAGGAGCGCCAGACTTTTCTGGGGTTTTGTGGGTATTACAGGACATTCTTCAGAGGTTTCTCACAGATTGCCGGGCCACTGCATGATTTGGTAAACACATGTACAAGTGAGAAGAAATCAGGAAAGTCAGGTCACCAGTTTATAGCCATGTGGACCCCTGAGTATGCCTCAGCTTTTGAGCAATTAAAGGAAAAACTTACGTCTGCTCTCATTCTGAGCTTTGCTGTTTTCAATCTGCCTTTCATTGTCGAGACAGATGCCAGTCAGCGCGGTCTAGATGCTTTATTGTACCAGCAACAAGGTGACATGAAGCATGTCATAGCATATGCTAGCCGTAGGCTACGTAATGCAGAAAGGAATGACAGACATTACAGCAGCATGAAGCTTGAGTTGCTCGCTATAAAATGGGCAGTTGCTGAGAAATTCAGAGGGTATCTATTGGGTTCCAGGTTTGTGGTGTTAACTGACAACAGCCCCCACTTGCCATCTCAAAACAGCTAAGTTGGGTGCGGTAGAGCAGCGCCGGATAGCACAGCTGTCAGTTTTTGATTTTGAGGTGAGGTATCGGCCTGGGTGTAGTAATGCTGCTGCAGATGCCCTGTCAAGGCTGGAGTCTGCAGGGGAGCCTGAAAGAGACCCAGGTTCAGATTTGGATGATTGCATTGCCTTGTGAAATCTGATGAGCCGAGGGACAACTCTAGAACCAGACTTTGTTAATAAAGGTCTTGAATGCTACATGGTGAGGCAGATCTGCACTGTAGAGTCAGGGTCTAATGGGATACATGAGCAAGGCAACACTCCCACTCTCTCAGGGTATACCAGGGATGAGTTGATTGCTTTCCAGAACAGTGACCCTATCCTGAAAGAGTTCAGAACATTTTGGGATAGTGGAAAAAAGCCAAACTCTACAGAAAGAGCAGCCCTGTCTAATCTAGTAAAGCTCTTGCAGTGGAACCTCATACGTCAGAAGGATGGCTTATTGTACAGAGTTGTGTCATAACCATGTGACACTGAGGTGTGGCAGTTGTTACTACCTGCTTGTCTCAGGGATCAGGTTCTGGAGAGTGTTCATAATAAAGTGGGACACCAAGCAACAGAACCGACTGCTAATCTCTTGAGAGAGAGGTGTTTCTGGGTTGGGCTTAATGAGGATGTGGAACAATGGGTTAAGAACTGCGAGAGGTGTATTTTGTCTAAGATGCCTCAGCCAAAGATTAATACTCCGTCCCAGACATTTCTGGCTTCCCGACCTTCAGAGGTCGTGGCAGTGGCTTTTACAGTCCTTGAGCCTGCTTCAGATGGACGTGAAAATGTCCTTGTTGTCACTGATGTGTTTACAAAGTTCACACAAGCTTTTCCTACAAAAGATCAGAAAGTTGACACAACAGCTAAAGTTTTGCTAAGAGAGTGGTTCATCAAGTACGGAGTCCCTGAAAAACTTCATTCAGACCAGGGAAGAAATTTTGAGAGTGAGGTTATAGCAGAATTCTGTAAGCTGTATGGTGTCAAAAAGACCAGGACAACTCCGTACAGGCCACAGGGAAATGCTCAGTGTGAAAGGTACAACCTGACACTTCATGAGTTGCACAGAACCCTTCCACCAGAAAAGAAGAGACGGTGGCCAGACTATCTCCCTGTGCTAGTGTATGCCTATAACGTCACCCCCCATGCTAGGCAAGGCAAGGCAAGGCAGTTTATTTGTATAGCACATTTCATGTACAGGACAATTCAAAGTTCTTTACATAA
Organism: Melanotaenia boesemani; assembly: GCF_017639745.1. NCBI lineage: Eukaryota > Metazoa > Chordata > Actinopteri > Atheriniformes > Melanotaeniidae > Melanotaenia > Melanotaenia boesemani. The sequence goes on along the minus strand of NC_055690.1, from coordinate 10,277,384 downwards.
AACAAAGGCATTACAGATATTTAGAATAGTAAAAGGCATCAACACATAATCACAATAAAATAATAAATTACATTAAAATGATTGAAAACAAGATAAGTTAAAAAGTTTCCGTGCAGATTTCATGCATAGGCGCATGAGAAAAGAAATGTTTTTAACCTGGATTTAAAAATGTCTACATTTGGGGAAAGTTTAATCTCCACTGGCAGTTTGTTCCACTTGTTTGCAGCATAACAGCTAAATGCTGCTTCTCCATGTTTAGTCTGGACTCTGGTTTGGACTAGTTGACCAGAGTCTTTGGATCTAAGAGCTCTGCTAGGTTTATATTCTCTGAACATATCACAGATGTATTCTGGGCCTAAACCATTCTGGGATTTTTAAACAATAAGAAGGGTTTTAAAATCTATTCTGTGACTGACTGGAAGCCGGTGTAAAGATTTCAAAACTGGTGTGATGTGTTCAGATCTCTTAGTCCTGGTTAAAACTCTAGCAGCAGCGTTTTGGATGAGCTGCAGATGTTTATTGCTCTTTTAAGGAAGTCCTGTTAAAATACCATGGAGGTGAATGCGTTTCTCTTGGTCTTCCTGGGAGACTAAACTTTTAATTCTGTTGATGTTTCTGAGCTGGTAAAAAGCTGTCTTGGTGACAGCTTTGATGTGGCTGCTGAAAGTCAGGTTTGAGTCTATCAACACTCCTAGGTTACGAACTTGGTCGGCTACTGCTACTACAGGTTATGCACCTTATTTTCTGCTGTTTGGGACTGAGCTCCGCCTGCCTGTAGATGCATTGCTAGGGAGGGAAGGCCGGTTGGACAACAGGCAGGATTGGCTCTCAGTTTACCACGAGAGGCTTAAGCAGGCACACAAGAGAGACGAGGAGTATTCTGAGCAGAAGACTGCAGAGAGGATTTCATTTCAAAGTGGGAAAACCCACTGTCCTCCATTAAATACTGTCCAGCTAGTGTTCTTGAGTCAGCAACCTATGGGGAGAAACAAAATTCAGGACGCTTGGGGTCCAACTGTTTATAAAGTAGTGGACATTCAAGGTACTACACACACTGTAGAACCTGTCGAAGGAGGCCCCTCTAAGAGGGTTCACGGGTCAGAGTTGCAGCTTTGTGCAACTCCATCTCTACAACCCAATGCTAAAAGTGGGCTGCAGAAAGACAACCAACTGGTAGCCATGTGAAAGTCCCTCATAAACCTACACCTTCAGATGAGTCAGGTTTCCTAGTGTCAACACAAACCGACAAACCTGCATTACATCCCACTAGTGTGACCATTGAGGGTGATATAGATCTTAGAGAGGGGATGTACTCTGAGGCGAGTGACTTACCTGATGTAGATAGAGATAGACAGGAGACAAGGCAGAGTCCAAGTGCAGAGGCTGAAAAGGATTCTCAAACAATTTCTGTCATCCGGAAGAGTAAGCAAACAACTGCAGAGTGCCATTCAAATTAATTTCATTTGCCGAAATCAGCTCCCTAATGCAGCAGCAGTTAGCAACGATATGGTATCACAAGTTTAACAGGCTTGGGTATAGTTCCATTTGGAAAAGTGTTCCAAGGACCATTCCATCTGGCTGAGATCATTGAGTCACAACGTTAAGGTTGGCTGTCATCGAGGACGCTGACAAATTGCAGGGAAGAATGTAGCCAGGTGGTAAATTATTAAAATAATCTGTTACTTAGGATGTGCCTCACAGAAGCCTTTATAAATGGCTATAATTTTATTTTACTGTGTGATGTTTGTGGTTTGTGATTTGTTTTCTGCTTTAGTTTGTAATATTATGTTGGTATATGCATGTATAGAGATATGCCAAATATATTGTAAAAAGAGTAAACAGATGTCCTGTGATGCAGCCATTAGATGGCAGTGTCACAGGAGCTTTTATCTTTCTGCTGACACTATGCCAGGGGCATTTTGGGCCTTCTTCCTGTTTGACCTCCAACATGGCTAGAGACATGGGGGAGTGCTAATTAAGTCCATATTATGGTGAAATAGAGACTGATCTCTGGGAGAAGAGAGCCTGCATGTGGTGCAGAGGGCAGACTGCCATGTTCCTTCATAAAAAAGAGCAAAAACCACAGTCTCTTTAACTTCCAGTGTCTGTGTTGAAAAGAACTGCTGTGACATAGCCCACTGCCATATTTTCTTGGGTTTTAATACTTTTATTGTTTTTGCCATCTTTATACAGTATTGAGTTTGTCATTTATATTAAACTACTGTAAAAGAACCCCGGTAATTGTGTCCTGTGAGATAACTCATTTCCCAGGCTACATATAGAAAGAGGAAAACATTGATATGGTTTTCATTACAAATAAGATATATTTATCCTCTTAAACATGCAGATGTTTTTGTTTTGGGAAAACTACAAAAATTATTACCCTGAATACATGTCTTGTCAGCATTAAGAGAAAAAAAAACTCACCTGAGTTCCTGAGACCCTTATAAGAATACAGACCGTTTTTAGAGAAAATGATCACCATGCTGTATCAGAATCTGTATCTGCATGAGTGACATGAGTAAAATAATAAGAAAATAAAAACAACTGTGACTCAGATTAGATAAAAATACAGAAAACATAGTTTAAAAATGCTTGTAGTTAGTATACAGTGTGACTGTAGGGTGGATCTTATTTCCAGATCTGATTTGTTATGTAACTACAGACTCTGCAGGACTGCAGAAAAACAAAAACAGAGATTAATCAAAGGCAGAAAACAACAAACATCATTAAATGCTTGTGTTTAATAAAAATGTGTGTGTCACTGTGTTACATTAATGGGGGTGCAACGCTGTGATAGACAAACCATTTGCATGGTCCAGGAGTGATCTTTTCCTGCTAACACCAGAGCAGAAGACATTTCCAAATACAAGGAAATGTCATGCTACTGTTAGTATTACATAACCACAGACAGGCCTTCCCTAATCTGAATTTCAATCACAAACTCTACTTATCTGCAACACTGTTGTTTGAGGGGGGAAACATTGTAAACACTGTGTAAAGCATAGGCATGAGTTCTGCTGCAAATAGGGGAAAACGTTTAAAGAAACAACCTAAAAACAATTCATTAATATTTCAATTCAATTAATGATTAATATTAAACCAAATCTACTAAAGGTCACATATCTGCACACAAACGTAAAGCTTGTCTTACAATCATATTTTTAATGCAGTTTAATGCATGCTACGTTATAATTTCAACATCATATTTTACAAGTTTGTGTCACCTTGCCATGTAATGGGACCACCATTATTGTTCTAATGTACATGCACAGGAGGGAATTCTTACTGCATGAAGTGTCCTTGACACTGTGGACTGTGTAAAAATGTTTAATGTTATTTCTGAGTTTCTCTGTGAGAGATCAGCCTTGTAAATATAGCTCACATGTACACAGAAGTTGCTTTTAAGTTTTTTGAATGAAGCTTCTGTCAAATGGTTCTGCGGTTATAAAATCTGAATTATTTGGTATGATTTTAGTCAAACTAAAATGTTAACATGCATTTTAAAGGCTGGTTTTGGTTAGACTAGCCTTACCGAGAGTTAGTCTGACTAAAACTATACAAGTAACTTGAGAAACAATAGTGGTGTTTCAATGAAATGGAATTCAGTGGATAATTGACTGAAGATGAAAAACAGCCACAACCACATCTGCACTTAGTGGAAAAAATATTTATGAAACTGGGAAAAAATCCTGATCAATTTTACTCACAGGAGAACCCATTACTGCCTTCAATTTATCATACAAACCTGGAATTACTATATTGATTTGTGGTTCCCAGAGAAAAGTAAGTGTGCCAGCATTGATGTTTATTTAATTTATCCCATCCATAAAAGGCTTTAGTTTTCAGCAATCCATTTGGCATTTGCTTTTGTGCAACATAAATGAGTAAAATTTTTCTGATTCAAAATATGCATCCATGTGGTTTTCTTACAGTCAAGGTTTAAATTCAACTTTACAATGGAAACTTATAATCAATCCAAAGCCATGATATTATATTAATGTGAAAGCTGTGGAGGCTCTGATGCAAACTAACTCATCAAGAAAGTCATACAGTCATCCTGCAATGTCAGTGAGGTGTCCTAACAAAATATAACCATGGGATATTCAGAAGATACTTAAATTTTGAAGCAAAACTTGGTCCAGAAAGAAAATTAACTCCAGAACCTGTACTAAAACAACAACGAGGTGAAACAATATTGTATTCTATTAATGACCAAAAATGTATTTAATGTTCAGTTTTGGTTCAAGAACTCCTGTAATACAGAGGACAAACGTGGAAATCTGAATTTTCCTGTAAACTGGACCAACTCGACATGCTGAAGAAGATTGTATAACAACAGAAAACCAGAGCAGCTTCTAAAATGACCTTAAGACGACAATATTTTTTTAATCACCGTTGTTTCTAAGAAAATAAAACTATCAACATTTACAGCTGTCTTATACAGGAGACAGAAAAGCTCGGAGCTCAGCAGACTGTGGTAGAACCGAGCAGCTCCCAGGTGTGAATGTGAGTAGTCAGTGTATGTATGTCAAGAAGAACAGTGCTAAAAATGAACACAGGCTCTGACTAATTTCAGTGAATAAGGTTAGGTTAGAGTGACAGACAGAAAGTCACACACAGAGAATAGATGCCTCCAGACTACAGACACAGCTATCAAACTACAAACAGAGACATGATGGCCGGTCCTCTTAACTCTGCTTATGTAACTCCTACGCATACCGTTGCCAGGGCGACGTGGCAGCTCATTAATCATAATGCATTGAATCTGGTAAATAAGGCAAGCGTTACCCCAGTAACAGTTCAATGGCAATTGGAATAAAAGAGACACTTACCAAATATACACAGGAAATAGCTTCATCAGAGTATGAACGGTAATAGCCAGGAAAAGTCATCTGATCACTCAGTAATGGACATGCAGAAAGACAAAGCATTCCTCATCTTCTACACTTTACATCCCACACTATGACCTTTCAGTCCCTGCCAGAGATACCATTTGAGAGATATTTTTCCCTACATTTGAACAGATACTTAGATAGCCCAGCAGACTGAGCACCAAAACCATCCAACATGTAAAAAAGTTAAGGTTATCTCTTGATGTCTTTTAAATTATTTTTTAATTGTTACAATACAAATAGCTCATTTAGGTTTATACGTTCACAATAAATAACTGATTGGATTTTGGACCCTGAATTTAAAAAGTGTACTAACTGAGTCACAAAGCAATGAACATTTGGTCATCTTCTGCTTTATTTTGACTCTTGGTGTTATTGTAACACAGCACATGTCATGATTTAAATGAATAAGAACATAATGCAGAAAACACTGATGATCTGGGAAACTCCACATATTACTAATTAACTCAGACTCTTTCCAACATATATAATTTGAATCCCTTCAGCACTGTACTGTACCAGAGAGCTCACCCCAAACTGTAGGTCAGCTTTTGTCCAATAAGACAAGCAAGGCTGAAATGGGGCCTGAATTATTTGTTAAGCAGATTAGATTCTGAACTTTAATTAGATCCGTATCAGAAACGAGGTGGAAATTTATCCAGTTTAAGTTGGAAAGTTACTTAGCTGCTGACAGAAAAGCTTTGTAGTCACTTTATATTAAAATTGAAGGGTAGATATTGGTGTGTAATTGTCTGTTACACTTGTATATTGACAAGTGTGGAGTTTTTTCATACATACGTGCAGGACAGTGTGGTGTTTTCCTTCACCACACTGTCCTGCATGCCAAGTACTTTAGAAAGTACCTGTCAGTTTAACTTTTCATCAGTTAACAAGGACACACTCCTGTAATTAATGCCACTATGATAATTTGATTTCAAGTGTTTATTGATGGACACATTTTTTTCTTCATAATACTATAAATGTTGGTCAACAACAGCAACTTCAGATTGTTTTTGATTATTACCGCTTTGTGTTTATTAATGATCCAAAGCTTCTTTTAAAAGTCCAGTTAAACATTGTTTAAACTACAGGAACAAAACTTTTTCTGCAGCGCTAGAAGCTCTTTTGTCCTGCTGCTACCAGCTTCTGGACATTCTGACATTCACCTGATGCTCCAGTTTACAGAGGGTGACCAAAAACCAGCATGCAGTAAACCTTCTGTCAAGCTATATTTCTATCTCACCCCCACATTTAAATTAAATGAAACGATACTGAAATCAAAGTGACACTGATTTTATCACTCTTTCAGTACTTCTTCGCACATCTGTGTTGTTAATCCAGTAATCCAGAGGTTAAGCTGTTTTATCCTAATGTTAATTATTCTCTACACACTCCCCATGTTACACACTCCCCATGTCCTCCTCTATACTCACCCGCCTCCTTAATTGATATCACACATAGTAGGTTTCCTGCTGGTCACATGTGTTAATGAATACGAACATAATGCAGAAAACACTGTTTACTGCTGTTCAACACATCTCAGAAAAAGATTGAATTAAATTCTGCTTCCAGACTGGGATGTTTCTGGCTCAGTGTAAGGTTTGTATTATTTGCATTGCTTGTCACCAGCAGCATCATCTGAATGCAGACTGACAGTTCCAGTTCATTGTACAGCTGCATAACTAGTGTGACCATAACAAACGTTGTCTTTCTGGGTTGGTAGTATAATCATGTCCTTATTTTTCACTTCAGCCCCTTGACCGAGCTATAAACCTCTAGACGTATACTTATTCTACTAATTTACTGTTCTCTCTAATTTTACTGTTATTTTTTTTATGACACAGTAATTAGCTGGATATAAGCGGTAACTGATTCAGGAGGAAGGATCCATTTGAATTAAGTGTATGTTGTTTTGGGAATTTTATCCACTACAATAAACAATAACAGAAGTCATGAAACACAGAAGTTAGCTCAGAAACACCAGATGATCAGTTTTCATTTTAATTTAAGATATACCAGTCAGCAAGAAAGTGGTGTCTGAGATGTTCAAAAAGGCACCTGGATACCAATGAACCAGGTTTCTTTTGTTTAATATAAATGACATGTCCCAGACATGTTTAAAATCAGGAGCAGGATGCAGATATAGACATATTCATGACAATGTGCATCAAGAATTTGTAGATTATTTACTTTTTAAATCTAAAAAGCTAAAAAACAATTTATTTTGTAGAACTAGAACAGTGTTTGTCTGAAAGCACTTGTTAAAGAATTCATGGTGTTTTGTGCATTTTAGTAACAAATTTTATTAGCTCTTATACTAATAATTTAAATTGCCCTCACCTCTCATTGATTAATCTGCTGATTGTGGAATCTTCCAGAATGCATGTGTGTATAAACTTTTCTGACTCTTCTTTTTTGCCTTTAAGCTTTGTACAGTATGTTGCTAGCATCAAATTTAAATTAGATTTGTTTATATTTTCAATTAAACAGTGATGTTGCAGACACAAACTGAACAAACTGATCCGCAAAGCCAGTAACGTTGTGGGGATGGAGCTGGACTCTGACGGTGGTGTCGGAGAGGAGAATGTTGTTCATAATGAAGGCAATACTGAACAATACCTCCCACCTGCTTCACAACCTCCTGATCAGTCACAGGAGTACGTTCAGTGAGAGACTGATACCACCTAAATTCTCCACTGAACGACACAGGAAATCATTCCTACCTGTGGCCATCAAATTGTACAACTCCTCCATATAGCAACAACATCCTGTTATTCTGCACTACATTTACATCTTACTGTCTATCATACTGACAATACTGTACATATTCCTCACTGACAGGATTTATCCTGTATCTGTTTATATAGATATTGTAAAAAATTTGTAATGATTCTTATTGTGATTGATATCTTTATCTTATCCTTTCTTATTTGGTATGGAGTGACTGTGTGCACACAATTTCCTCTGGGATTAATAAAGTATTCTGATTCTGATGTTGGTCAGTGAAGACACTAATATGATTTTCTTAGTACTTAAAACTTCCACCTTTACTGGAAATTTGGTTTGCATTTTCACCGCCTTACAATTATATAAACTTATCATATTTATATAACGTCATGGCAAATTCAAGAACAGTTCAAATCAGCATGTGAACAGCAAACAACAGAAGCAAAGATGTGCATAAAAATATCATTTGATGCTTAAGTAGTTGGTGTTTGTTAAGATGGAGATTTTCATTGCGTCCACTAATCATCATGAAACAGATTTTGCTATCATTACCAACATGAATTTGGACCAAAAACATAATAACAAGCTCCACACTGCAATGAAAAATGTGAACTAAAAGCAACCCTCTCTGATTGTGATGATGAGAGCACTGAAATGCTTTCTGCACATCAGATAAATGCATTTAGTTAGAATTTGAAATGCTTTCCTCTGTATCACTGTGCATGATCCTGCACCAGTACCATGTTGTAGGGACATTAACATGTTTAAAGTCACTTTACACAGACCCCTTCCTTTTGGGGACATAAATCGAATCCCTATTGACTATAAAGTCATTTGTATTTGCTTACATTAGAATACTAATGGAACCAAATGTAAACAAATATGATGTCCTCTGAGGTGATATGACTGTGGGGTTGTGTGTATGAGACAATCAGGGGTTTTCTGCAGTGCTCTTCCTCTGCAGTGGAGACTGTTATGTAATACTGAGCAATAAGGAGGAGGGAGGGGAGAATCTGCTGCACCACAAGAGCTTACATACACACAGAGCTCAGTGCATGACCACAACACTGATTAATCAATATTCACAGTCATTTACCCTTTAAACAGTGGAAAGGATAAAGAACCGAAAACTACTAAACTTATTTCATTATGACCTACACATTCACACAGATCTGCATATTCACTCACTCACTCACACACACCCACCTCTGAATGCCTCCAACTGCCTCTGTATGTCTCACACACTCAGACTAGAACATGGTAATCAATCATCGCAGAGTTGTGGCTAACCTTTGCTGCTTCTCACTCTTTACAAAACCACAATTTCCCCTGAGGAGCGGATTGAAGTTGCATTATTCAAAATATGACAACAAGAAATAACAATGCAAACACAAGTAGCTTATCTAGAAGGTGCTTTTGTGACTATAAGATGAATTCACTTTCTTGGATTATGCACAATATCAGCAGAAGTCTGTTGGTCCCTTCCTCTTTGGTTCCCTCCAAGGAAAACTTCATGATCTGATGCTTTCTCCATTTCTGTTGCACTTTTACTTATTTAGCTTTTGTTTATACACCAACTTTTCCACTTTAAGCAAGTTACAAAGCTTGTTTTTCCCTCCAAAATTTCTACATTTTTCTTTATGTTGAATTTTGATCCACCTGATTTTAGTGGCGTCCTCACCTTGCAGCACAGGTGGGGCCAAAGGGGTGGCCTTCAAAAGTTCAAAGATTTAAGATTCAAATACTTTAGTCAATTCACTATATGTGTATGTGTATGTTAAGCTTTTAATCTTGTACTTGTGTATAATGACAATAAGCCTTGATTGATTGATATACCCCCGACAGAAATCTAAATGTTTCCCTCTCACCAAGATATTTAAAAAAAAAAACAATAATAAGATCAAGATACACGTACGAGGGGTGGAGATACCACCCCAAGAACAGACAATCAAATTCTAACAAAAATTCTGTGTACATTGGGTCAACATCTGATGCCCAAGTGCAAGTGAATGCAGCATGTGTTGTACTTTTATATGTTGTTTTACATTAACACTAGCATGTTCTTGATCATGTTCTTGATTCTGAAACTGGTTTTATGCTTTTAAAAGTAGGATTATCACCATAAGTAATGCATTCTGAGTCCTGTCCTTCCATAATGCCAAAGTTAAATTAACAACTTATAGCCTTGCTTCTCCGATTGCAGACATTGTTCAACATCCATGTTAACAGTGTAATGTGTAACATGCTACAAACATTGGTTATTCTGGATTCTCAATCTTATTTGTAAAAGAGATGCTTTAAATCTGCATTTGCATCAAAATACACTTTTGACCATTCTCGAAGAATTGAACAGTTTTACATGATCTTGCTAAAATCTTTTCTACATTCACGGTCCTCTCTTTTGTACTTATACCTCATTCCTTTTTCTTCCCACTCCTTCCACTCTGCTTTCTTGTTTTCTTTTCACTTAATTTATGTTTCACCTTCTCCATTGTTTGTCCTTGTCTCAGCTGCGTCACACCACGTCACGCCTCTTTTCCCTGCCACCTCAGCAGAAACCTGCCTCATTACGCTGAACACTGCACCAGGACAGGGAGATACACGACTGTAGGCACCTGTGAAGGAAGCAAACTCATCTTTTTTTTTCTTTTTTTAATTCAGGAAAAAGACAACCCAGAAAAACATGCATCATTGTTTCTGTCTAGGTTAAATTTGTTTTCCTTTAATAAGAGCTAAATTTCTATGGTAACAGATTTACTCTGATAGGGGTTGGAAGACTCAACTATTTCGAGGGGTTCGTGTGTGTTGGTGTAGACTTGGAAAAAGTATATGGGAAAAAAAGTCTGAATCATTAATCATATTAATTTCTTAGTGGTCTGGTTGAAGATTGATCATCATAAGCTTATAAATACAAACCTTTTCCAAATTCACTAAAAAATTAGTTTTAAAAGATGTCGACTCTAGTGAAGATCCCCTTTCCTCCAGAGATTTTAAATAATGTTTGTCTTGCTGATATTTGGTCAAATTGTTAGAAAAAGATGCTCACGACCATTAAAACGATATGTTCCTATGACGATGTGTTTGAATTAGAAAAAGTGTACATATAGAGTTGCTTTGAAAAATTATTATTAATAAATTATTACTGTTAGTAATTGTGGAAAGTGAGTAATTATTCTAGTCAAAACCTTGTGCTAATTTAAATAATTTTTAAAACTATATTAAAAAACAGTGAGGAAATGAGTGAGGGACTTTTCTTGTCTGCAATATACAAAAGTCTCCTGGGTCCAGTCATTTGATCACACTGCTTCTTGTATTTCTGGTATGCAGATGATACTGTATAAGACTGACCCCACTGCATCAGTACTCAACACAGCTACATATGCACAAGGCCTCCTTCAAATAAACCTCCCTAACACTGTTGGTCACCCCAGCCAAAGATCCATTATAAAATCAACATAAGATTTAGGCTGCAGCAATCTCCTCAGCAAAGGCTGCAAAAACAAAACAAAAAAATAGGGTGTCTTGATGACCTGCTGCCCAGAGACAGATGCAACATCTGGTCATGTTGCTCTGGATTTTAGAAAAATCCAGCCATATTTAATTCAGTATATCAACTCAGTCCTGGTAAAGCAGGTGGTTATCCTATGATCAAACCTTGCATGCTTACCATGAGAAACAGTTAAAGAGTAAAAGTTTTTTACAGCAACTTGAATAAATCCTTACAATAAGCCATTTTGTGGTCACTTAATTATAACGTTCTAAATGCAACATCACAAGAGAAAATATCTGGTCAGACGCTTTCTCGTGATGTTCTGTGTGTTTGCCAGTCAGCAAATCTAAACTCTCTGTTCAGAGCCAGCAGGCTTGAGTTCACTCAGCTGAAACATTAATGAAAGTTTAACATTATGCAACAACCTGGACCAAATCCACTGCATGGTCACTGGGGGCTTAACACGGCTTCACACGTGGCAAAACAGCTTCACTTCCACCAAAAACTCATTCTGTTAGTCTGGAGATGAAAGGGAGCTCAGGAAGCAGGCGAACAGTAATTACCACTTTTAATTAAGGAGAAAGAAAAAAAAGGAGGTGGGATCTAATTTCATAGCCACAGACTGCAGGGGTAATACTGTGGGTAGCTGTCACAGCTAGACAGATTTAAGCTCATTTCTTGCCGAGTCGGACAAGAAAAACAGCAGTTTATATAATTGGCTTAGAGGAAGGCTTTAAAATTGCAGGAAAGTCTATTTAAAAAATCCTATAAATAAAAATAAAGAAATAATACTTATTATTTAACAATGAAAATCAAGTCCAACACTGTGCCTGGCTCCATCTCTGCTCTGAAAGTTTACATCATTTTTTCCTGTAAACTGGATTTTTTTTTTTTTTACATGTTCTTGTGGCTTTTTAGAAAAACAGGGTGAAGATGTATTATCTCGTTTGTGTTTTCCTCTGCTATGGTAGAATAACATTTTACAAGCAGCTTAAAATGTGTTTCCTGTCCAAACAAGAACAAAACATGATGCTCTCTTTCCTCTGGATTACAAGCAATCGAGAACTACTTCATGTTGAGAGAACAGTTCAGTCCATCCAGCAGTTTCCAAAAAAAACAGACAAAGTTGTCAGTTTTTGTTGTTTTATTTGTTTTTCAGTCGTTTAAAAAAATCAAAATGACTTATATAAACAGATAAATCATGGCTCTGGTACACTTAAGAGTGAAGACTTCATTTGACCATTTCATTCTGGACTTGTCTAAATCCAGCTACAGAGTTTAGTTTAAACTGCACAGAGTCTGAATCCCCTTTAAGCTGCTATAAGAACAGTGCCCTGAAGACTATGGTCAGTTTATACAGTAAATGATTTTTTCTAACAAGAATTTGCAACACATCATCACATCAGCAACAGTCTGTAGAAGCTGAATGATCACAGCTAATTGTTACCTGAAAGTATGACCACAGGGGCGCTGTTTACATGGTTGCTACTACTAATTTTAATCAGCCTGTAAATCAGTACGAACAAAGTTCAAGCAACTCATTGTATTAATAATTTTAATGTAATTTTCAGGCGTGGCAGGATCACACTTTTACGATATCGGATCAAATCTAATGAAAAGTTTAAAAGAATCCATCATCTATCAGGGTTCAACAACAGCACTTTAGCTGAGAACAATATAAATTATGGGGTGTTTGGTACAGGCTTTGTTCTGATGTGTCACTCGAGTGTTACCTGACTGCTGGATGTTTTCAAGTTTTACCTGTCTTACAAAAATTACAATTTAACCAACATAACTTTCAGGAATTCATCTTGTGGTTCAGAAAGGAGAGCGTAAATCTACTTCATGTAATAAAAATTTGGTGTCAGATTTTTTAAACAATCAGATTTCCATTAAACAGGGAAAGTCAGATTTTACACAGGTTTAAAGGACCATTTAAGTTCCCTTCCTGTGGTTTCTACTGATCTTCAGCTCTTGCATCGGATTGTTTAGTGTTTCTTTCTCATCTGATTAGTGTTTATCAAAACTACAAACCAGCAACTTCGGCATAAGCTCAGAGCAAATCCACAGGAAAACTACAGAGTAGCCCTTCAAAGTCCGGTCCAGCTTAGTGCAGGGGATTCAGACCGGGACACGTGAACACACAGCTGCAACATTTTCAGGCAGTTAGTTTGTGTTTATGTAATTTTTCCCCATTTTCTGTACTGCAGCAAATGTTAACCGCTAAGTGCTTCAATGCCTTGCCCAAAGACACGGTCAGCAGACGCTGTTCATACTCATTGTAAAGTATAACTCTGTGACCATATTTGAGATGAAATTTGACGGTCCTTATCTCTGCTGCAATGATATAAAAAATTCATCTGCAGTGATTTTGATGATTGATTTACTTCCTTTAACAACACAAATTGTTTTCTGGTTTTTAGGAATTTTAATAAACTTATTTTACCATCACTTCTGTTAGTTGTGCTCCTAAAAAGTTAACAAAATCTACTGTTGTCTCAAAATGTTGCAGTGTATCATCGCCATCAGACTGGTACAAAAGTAGTCTCACACCTTTGAAACAGTTTAAGGCCATAGGTACAACAACACTACATAAAAACATTTTTTAAAAAAAGAGAGAAAACTAAGAGCAGAAATCAAAGTGACAGTTCTGAATAAATTGGAAATGTTTGGTGAGTCTATACATGACAGATCTTTATGTGGCGCTCCAATGCAGATGGAAGCTGACATGTCAGTAAAAGGATGTTTCCCTGCTGACCAGAAAAACTTTGCTCCAAAACAAAAACACAAATCTTGACATCAGTTGTAGAGAAAACAGTTTGTAAACAAAGGCTTAAACAAGGTGTTTTGTTTTGTCATCGCAGTTTGTTTGTTTTAACACGTAAACTATATACCTTATGTTCACAGCCCTCCAGGAAGAAAAACAATAACGTACCATTGTTGTATTTATTTGTCTCATTCTTCTGAAAATAGGATTAGGCTTTGATCGCTCCCATTATACACAAGCATCCTTCATTAATTCTCACTACTAGTTTCTGCATTTTCACATTTCAACTTTTATTTTGTCTCTATCATAAACTGACTGTATAAAAAGCAAATAAAAAGTTACCATGCACATTCTCCCCTTCACAGTCTCACAACGAGCCCGCAGACGACGTCCCAGAGCCGCAGATGGAGTGAGTTTGGCTATGAATAAACTCTCAATCTCATCGTTGTACTCGTGCATCACAATAACTTGTTTACTGAGGCACCTGTCAGTGCAGTTTATTGTATTAGTATTTCTCAGCATTGTATCTAAGAGATGGGGAATCAGTGCAAGCAGAAATCTATTGTTTATCCAGCCTTTTTGAACCATGTTAGTCTTAACGCTGACCAAGTCTCCGCTCAACAGAACCTCAGCTGAGCTGCACAACTATGAGTCCGTCATCATGAGACAACTTTTGATCACACAGTAATTTATCAGAGCTGAAAAAGGGGAATTTCATCAGCTGGGTAAACATCAGTTGTATTTTTACAGGACGCTGCTCATCTGTGCACAACAGAATCTCCGGCACATCGGCGAGCAGTTGTTGAGATGCATTGTGGGTAATGTAATCATTTTAACAACAAAGATTAATGTGTTGGGGGAAAATCTCTGGTTTAGTTCCAGCTGTCCTCATTTTGTGATTATTATTATCATGAATCAGACTGTATGTTTAAAAACTGCCTTTGTGTTTGCCCAACTATTCAGCTCTGATAGGAATCTTTCACCTTCCAGTTTCCCATTAACTGCAGTAATTAATAATAAAGAAATAAACTCCATTGTGCATCTAAACAATCTATGTTATCTGAATCTCACAATCGAATTTGGTGCATAAGCAACAAAAATTCCTGATAAATAATTTAACAAAATGCTGGTAAATCAGTTTCACTAAATTGTCCGATAAGCGCTACCAAAGTTCTTCTAGACGTCACCCATCTCTCAATGTCCATCTTTGGGAAAAATAATGGAAATCTGCATTCATGCTACACATTCTGGAAAATAAGGCAATTAAAAAATTTTAATAATAATAAAAAAACAATATATAATATGTTTATTATAGTACGCAATAGGCAGTTTGAGATAATTCCAGTGTTATAAGTGTGCTATGCTCTAATGAAGCAGCGGTTTGTGTTACATGTAATTTGTCTTCTCTATATTAAGTCAAAAAGAAAAAAAGGAAAAATAACCTGACCAGACTCCAAACTCAGTCCTACAATGGCTCTGGGCACCCCAGTGTTTCCTTGTAATGATTCATATTGATGTAGACGAGACAAAGTACCAAAATTCCCCCGCTTCATCCCAAAACCCACAGAAGGTTCAGTTCAACTAAAACCTCAATACGTTCTGTGCATAATAAAATACATAATGATGTAATAGGAATAACTCAAAGACAGAAAGCTAATACACACACAAACAAACACAATCAAACACAGAATTGGAGAATGGTGGCTCGCAGTTGTGGTCCAGGACACTGATTAAAAAAAAAACAAAACAAATAAAAAACCTGACAAGTCTTTGGGCTCTATTGAGACTCTCTCTCTTCCACATCGGCCTGTCCACGCTGGCTACCAAGGCGGTGATGTCAGGGATGACATCACTCGATCTTCTTGACTCAGTCCAGTGGAGTGTTGAAAAAGAAATTGCAAGAAGAGTCTACCCTTCTTTCTTCCTGTGAGGTGGGGAGGTGGGGAATGGAGGGGTCAGAGCTCAGGGTCAAAGTTAGAGGTGACAGAAAGGAGGAGAGAGCTATAAAACACAGAAAGGAGGAGGAAGAGAATGACTGAAGGCATTCAGAGGGTTTCATAACCCAGCCAGCAGACACATAGGTCGAGACAGAGAACTGATGCAAAGCTAACGGTTGTTCTTAGCTGCCTCCTTGGCTGCCAAAATGAGAGGAGTCAGACTGGAAAGAGGCTTTGCCATCTTCAAAAACTGATGCTGAGAGAAGAAGATGAAAAGGAGACGAGGGAAAGAGAGATCCAAAAAAAAAAGCAGACAGGGAGAAGTATGGACAAGGACAAAGGAAGAGAAGGAGAGGGCATCAAGGGGAGGAGGAGAAAAAAAAATGTTTTAAAAAACTGAGAAAACAGAGAAACAAAGCTTGCGTTCACCTGTTCATTCACCAGTCTGGAGAAATACAAATTTAACAAATGAGTAGAAAGAAGCTACTTCATGTGCATACTGACATGTAAAAATAGTACTAGTAATAGTAGTCAGAATTTATATATGTGAATAACTGGATATGCATATAAAAGTAAAAATGCTTTTATGCTGTACTATTTAGTTATAATTCTAATCCAACCTAATTTTATGTATAAAACACTTTAAACACAAAGTTGATCAAAATCCTATACAGCAAAATGTAAGAACACATTAAAAAAAACTTGCAAAAAACATATGCACACATCTCCAGTTAATAAAATTTAAAACAACTGAAAACAAAATGAAACCTTAAAAGACACAAAGACAATAAGGCAGACACTTGTGTTCACTACTTTGTGTTGCATTATGTGAATTTCTCATCGGTTTTTTAAGCAGAATGTGAAACTTTACAACATGCTCTTTATAACCTGAGGTCAGACGTTTTAAAAGAACACAAATTACACAAACTTAAGTTCATTCAGGTTACTCTTTTGGTGTCTCGTTCTGCTGGTGAAAACAGTGGCAAAAATCTTTAGGATAAAAATAATAGTAGTTTATCAGAATATCACACCTCACCTTCACATTCCCACTGACATACTGCGCCGTTCATTTTGTAAATTATGTGTGTCTTTAGGTCTAGATGAGGAAAATATATTACAATAAATATTAAAACATATAATTGTATTATTATTATTATTGTTGTTAAATAACTAAGCAGACTGATTTAATGTTCATTACTTGCTGCTGGTTGAATTCTTAGATTAAGCCTCTTGGAGTTCATTATGTTGTTTATGTCCATTTTATTGCAGATGCAGCTAAATTAATGTTAAAATCTTAAGTGAGAATGATTTTATAAGGCAGTGTTTGTCAGCCATAGAATTGGTCCTCATCATTCTTAATTAGTTAGTTGTTGTTTTTATTGTTTGTCTGAATTGTGCAGGTTAATACCAGGCTGTCTGTTCTCAGGTAAAAGTCCTGGAAACTGCAGCAGACTCTTTGTCATCTGTGACATATGTAACTTTAGAAGACCTGTTATTCAATGCATCACCTCTTACAAAAAACACTTTAAATGAATACTTACATAATTGAGCACCCTCTTTCAGAAACAGTTATAAAACCATCTTTGCGCTGAGGTATTAAATAGTTACACAACCCAGCTTTCTTCTCAGTTCCACCTCCACGCTGCCGTCACACCTACACACCTGACTGACTAACTGATCTGACAGCTAGTTACTGAAACACAGAAACTCCACTAAAGGATGCTGGCGACAAACTCAGCTCACTGTCCTACATGTCCTACTTTCCACATTACACTTCACCTGAAAACACCAACATGTAAAGATGTCAGGCATTCGTGTTAAGAAAAGAGATGCTTAAAACTCTGAATGAGAGAAGGTTTCTGTAGTGATGGAGTGTGACTGACGTCTTCATGTGAAATACATTTTAGTGGACAGTTTTACATTTTTCTGACTTCTTAAATTCAGATCATAAAGCGTTAAATGTGCTGTGATCTGTTTGCTTTAGAGGAATTTTATGTATGTGATCTGAAAAATGATTAAACTATATAACTACATGTTCTATGTAGTTATCATGTGTTCACCTCTTGGTCAGTGGGACTCCCTTCCAGTTTTGTTATTTATCATGTATGAGGATAAAACACACACACTGTCATACCTGCAGTAGCTCTTTAGCTGACCCTCTCTTCTCCACGTCCATCTCCAGACATCGGTTCAGGAAGTCTCTGAATGTTGTCGACAGTTTCTCTGGATTCTGCAGTTCTGGTGTACCGTTGGTTGCTATGAGATACAGCGCCTGCAGCACATGACAGAAACATTTTTGTCTCCATCTCATGAAGACAAATGTGTAAAGCAGTGCTTCTCAATCCTGGTCCTCAGGGACCACTACCCTGCATGCTTTAGTTCTTTCCAACTCCAGTACACCTGATTCTGATTAAGTGAACTGCTTCTTTACAAGCCTGCTAACGAGCCATTCATTTGAGTGAGGTGTGTTAAAGATGGACATCTCTAAAACATGCAGGGCGGTGGTCCCTGAGGACCAGGATTGAGAAACACTGGTGTAAAGAGACCAGCACACTTAAAACCACAAGTCATTTACTTTGGTGCCATCCAGTGGTAGTTAAAAAAATGGCTGAGGATTGGGGCTGTGGTATTTCCCCTCTTTCTCCCTCCCTCTTACTGTTTACTCCAGATAACTTTGTGATAGCACCTAATATCATTGTGTTGATGTGAAAGTGATAGCTGAGCTGCAGTGTAAATCCTACATTTGTCACACAATCCCACTCTTGTTGACCTCTAGAGCAAATTTGATGTTTTTCTTTAGCACTTTGCATATCTGACACTTTCCTTTTTTACATGAGCTCCTTCTCATTATGTGTCAATGCAGTATTTACATAGTCTGTGTGGTAATGGGACCACATCGCATAAAAAAATCTATATAATTTGTTGGGAATTTCATACTGTATAAACTGGCCTATGTTTATGCCAAATATTGTTCTTCAGAAGCTTCTCTTATTGCAGTTTTCTCTGCATTGGTTTGTGTCCAGTCAACAAACGCACCCTGAGTGGATTCTCATTCAGATATGGTGGCTCCCCCTCCACCATCTCGATTGCCATGATGCCCAGAGACCAGATGTCAACTTTGGGGCCGTAAGCTTTTCGGGTAACGACCTCTGGAGCCATCCAGTACGGAGTCCCAACCATGGTGCTGCGTTTACTCTGCTCTGGAGTGATCTGAGCACAGAATCCAAAGTCAGCTGGAAGGAGGAGAGGGGACAGAGTTAGTTACTGAAGTGCTTAGAATAGGAAAACCATCCAAGACACTCAACATTCATTTACAATCAATCTGTAGAAGTCAATGATGCATCTAAGTGGTTTAGTGGAGTTTAAGGACTTTTCCATCAGTGGCTGGACTATGTGTCAAATGTGGTCCTTTACCAAAACTTTCTCTTTAACTGTTTACATGTAGTGTGTCCTTGTTAGCTTTTTTAATGCTTAAGTAATTTTTTTCTCACCTTATTGTAACTTGCAATGTAATTTAAAAACAAATAAATAGATGGCACATAACAAAAATTAGATGTGGTTACCTGATCATTTCCGTACAGAAATAAATGCAGTATCATGTTTAGATAACATATCAATTACATTCTCAAAATAGTTTAAAGAGAAGAAGATGTAACAGAAAAAGGATGACTGGATGTGGGGTTTAGTGAACTGACTGAGCTTGACGGATCCGTCCATTCCCAGCAGGATGTTGTCGCTCTTGATATCTCGATGAATGACCTGGTTGGAGTGGAGGAACTCTAATGCCTGCAAACACTGGGCAGAAAAACAAAATTTGGCATACAATAGCAAGAAATTTCTTCTAATTTCTTCTCAGAAAATCATATAATATCAGTCCACAACTTGATATTGGATCACTAAGGATGTTGCTGCTTGTAGAATGTGATCTGCAGGCTAAATCACTGCTTGGTTTTACTGCCATGGTGGCATTAATGGGATGCAATGAAAACCAGTACCATTAAATTATGTTGCAAGAAAATAACCTTTTAAAATAAGTTTGGATAAACTTTAAACATCATTCGGCTCCTGAGAATAAGATGGTCAAACAGTAGACATGTCTTACCTCTCTGCATACAGCAGCTATCTGAGCTTCATCCATGCAGGTTTCAGTTACAACATCAGTAAGTGAACCTCCAGCCAGATACTCCATCACCACCCACAGCTCATCACCTACAAGGTAACTATAGCAAACAACGCGGATTGAGTGGAGTGCTGCAGACAGAAAACTGGCAAAATATCCACTTGGAAGAAAAAAGTCTTTACAATTTGTCCTCAAATCATTTTATATGAATTATCACTATTAAACTCCATTAATTTAATTCATTTTACTTTTAATGAATGAGACAATCAAATTTCAGAGGAGTTGTTTCTCCCTGCAGATTGATTGTTGCATGGGATTAAACCTTATTCAATTAACTGGAAAATTTCAGGCAGTGATGAATGAAAAACAGCAAAAAGCTAGAAAAGCTGAAAAACATTTGTTCCCTTTCTGTTTCTTGTCTTTAGTGCTTCCTGTACCATTGAATGCATATTTAGCTCAACCTGAATATGAAATGGGATATGAGATGGGAGACAACACTGACAAATCAATGATGGAGCATTTTAAGGAGCTAAGATTAAAAAAAATGCCAAGTTTAAAACAGATTGCATTATTTTAGGGGAAAATTATGGCTTCTATCTATTTCCTGAAGACTTTCCTGATCACATCTAAGTCTGACCTTAAACCAAGTCTTCCAGTGATGAGTGTTTCTAAAGGAGGCTGACAAACATAAAATGTACTGTGTAAACAGATTTATGTCCATGGATACCAAGCACTCTCATTGAGTAGCTCACAGTAAATCAGTGACATGGAAATGTTGTTTCCATGGGGATGGCAGCATTAACACCAGTCTTGCAGTGCCCCTAGGTGTCTCTAAAGACAGATAGGTAACTACGGTAACCAGACACCCCATGCACACACACACACACACACACACACACACACACACACACACACACACACACACACACAGTTGGCTTTGTTTACACTGATCTGGATGCCCTTTTTTATTATAGTTCAGCCTTAAACAGCTCAGTGACAGAGTGTGTTTCAAATGTCCAGGAACAGAACGGCTTGCAGGGTTAAAAGACAACATCTGGGAGATGTTCAACTCCATCTTTTCTTTTCTTTTTAACAAGATAAGAGGTGATTTTACTTTACAACCCTGATAGTTCTGATAACGTATCTGTAAGATTACCTTTACTTCTTCCTAATCATGGATAACAGTATCTATCCTTATGATAAGCTTTGCTATGAATAATACTGAATATTTCTGTTACAGACTGGAGTACATGATCATATCTGGAAAAAGTGTTTTTACTATAATTTGAAAAAGAACTTTATAATGAACTGTAACTATCATAAAGTGTTTTTTGTTTTTTGTTTTTTTTTCTGACAGAATTACAACAAAAAAATGGAAATTTTCCTCATAACGTTCTAATGCAAAAAACAGACAACTGCTACAATTGTCTAAACCATGGATCCTCAATTCTGGACCTCGAGAGCCAGTGTCTTGCAGATTTTAAAAGTTTCCCTGCTGCAACGCACTTGACTCAAATCAATGGATAATTAACAGACTTACACAGTCTGAGTCAGGTGTGTTGCTGCAGGGAAGTTTCTAAAACTTGCAGGAAACCAGCCCTCGAGGACCAGAATGGAGGATCTCTGGTCTAAACCATTTAATTTGCAATTAGTCTCTTGACAATTTACATTCAGTAGTGATAAAAGCCCAGGTGCGTGTGCTCACCTGTCCAGATAGTTAACTATGTTTGGATTCTTGTTTTCCCTCATCACAAGAATCTCATTGATGATGAGTTCTTTCTTCGGCTGCTGCTGCAGGTTCATCTGTTTAATGGCAACCTGAATATACATGATAAAAGTCACAAAAAAATGACAGCACAGGATTATTATTATATATATTATTATATATTATTTTATTATGATTATTATATATAAGAAAATGAAGACAGAAGAAAGGCTGAGAGGAGGAAAAAATATAAATCCACTGGCAGTAAAAGGCAGTTAAACCTGACAGACATTAAAAGTTGAGCACATCAACTAATCCTGAAAATGAAAGCAATGAGGATTAGCACCAAAGACTAAATAAACTGCTTTAAAATTAACCTGGAAACCCTGTTAATGGCATATCATCACAGAACAAACTCAAGCAGAACTCGCAGCTTATTTCCCTGAAGTTCCTCTTTATCTTCATCATTCTTGGACACGTGTTGAAGCATTGTAAGAGTTACTTGACTTAATAAGAAACAAACTGAGCTTTCCTGAGTTATTAAACACATGAGAAATGATTAGAGAAACTGAAAGCTTTTAAAATGCCTGACTGTCAGTAAATCCAACATTTAAAAAAATTCCTCAACAGCTACTGTCTGGATGAAAGTCTGAGCAAATATTGAGAAACCATCATTTTTATTTAGTTCAAAAGCAAATCATCTTAATATTTTTAGAACTGTCTCTGAAAACAAACTGTGAGCTAAAGAGGAAAAACATGTAATGGATAATTACGGGAGCCTACCTCCTGGCCTGTAGCGATGTCTATGGCTGTGTACACTGTACCAGAAGCCCTGAGGAGAGACAAGTTAAGCTTCATTCAGCAGATCTGTGTTGGGTTAAATTTAGCTTTTAATATCACTATATATCCTTGTGAATCCAAATCTCTCTGAATAAATATTGATTTGACATCCTCTAATCAAGTTGCCACTGTGTATTCTAGACCCCCAGTAACTCCATGTCTCATCATTAGTAAGGGTGGATAGTTAATGCAATGCCTCTAGAATAAAAATATTTGAAGCCCGGATGTGATTGAATTCATAAACTTTAATTGTAAGGCATGCTATCCACCAAAAGTTTAGCAAGGATATAAAATATTGTGATTTTTGTTTTTGAAACTAATTTAAAGACTTTAGATACGTGATGTAATATTTGAATGATACACATACCCCTGTCCAATCTTCTCAAAGCGTGTATATTTTTTCTTCGGATCTCCCACACTAACAATTGTACCTAAGAAGAAAAGAAGCAAAACTCTCTTAATGACTAAACCAACAACAACAAAAAGACTGTAAGTCTGCAGAATCTGCAAAATGCCTTATAATGGCATTAAAACTCACAGCATGTTTAATTTACAGTACTGTTGGATTTGAGTGGATAGAAGAGTCTGGCATCTTTCTATCCATCTGAATTCTACTCTACATTATGTTTGTCACACAGGTTAATGCAGCATGCGCACTGGGAATAAGAGCAAAGAAGGAGAAAGAACAACTGAGAGAAAAGGTGGAGAGAAGGGATGAGGGATAAACAGATCAGAAACATGTAGATGCAAAACTTAAATAGAATAGCACGTTTAAAAAAAAGTTAATATGTAGGACAAAAGTAAGGTATTAGAAAAGTAAAGAGAAGAATACCCAAAATAAAAAGACAGACAGACTGATAGAATCTCCTTCATCAGCTTAGTAATCAGAGTCCACAGCAGGAAAATGATAAGAGGACCAAACTTGGAGTGACTCTGTAACCGTGGAGACAATGGAAAGAGAGAATAACCAATCAGACGTGAGGATTGGATAAGAGAGGGCGGGACAGTGAATATCAGGTCTGTCAATCACAGAGGCAGTATCCTGATCTTACCAGCAGAGGGAGACCTGAGCACATCTGGACAGGCGTGGGGCATGGTTTAAGAAATATACAGGCTTTTAATCATACAAGCGCACATAGAAACATTTCATGAAGGGGAGAATTTTTTTTCATGCATGTTAAATTTCAAGCTTTTAGAAATGATTAAAAAAATATACAGAGTTAGAAAATGTAAACTATCACGGCATTGTTTTAAAAAGTTTAAAATGCACAGAGCAGTGGCTTCCAGTATGAAGGGGGACACTGACGGACACTAGATTTGGATATTTTTTCACTGTTTAAAAAACAAATCATAAAATCTGAATATTTTGTTTGATTACATACTCCTTACAGAACCTTTAAACCAGGGGTGTCCAGCTCCGGTTTTCGATGGCCATACAGCAGGTTTAAGATGTCTCCCTGCTCCAACACACCTGATTCAAAATGAACGGCTCTCCTCAACAGCTTATCAAGCATGTTGGCGCTTTAATGTGATTCAGGTGTACTGCAGCAGGAAACATCCTAAACCTGCAGGACAGAGGCCCTCAAGGACAAACTTTGGAGACCCCAGTTTTAAACTATTAAAATCACTCATTAAATATGACCAAATAAAAAAAATACATAAATGTGTGTGGGGTTTTTGTTTGGTTTTTGTGTGATATCTCAGGTTTATTTCAACCAGTTAATTAAAACTCAGTTATATAGAATACAAGTAAATATATTTTCTTTTACAGGGGGGTTTGCTTATCACTCGGGTCTAAAATTCATACTGATTACTATTATTTTGCCTGATTCAAAATGACAAGTTTAAAGCCAGTGGTTTGAAAGCTTAAAATCAAACCAAAAAGAAACTCTTTGTGACTAAAAGTTTTATCCCAGCAGGAGTCTTACTGGGTTTTCATGAGAGATATGTTTAACAAACCACGGAGGAAAGGTCAATCAGCTGTCTGTGATGCATTTCTGAGAAAATAAACCATTTTGCTGCCAGTATCTGTTCATTCAGACGGTAAACATCCGTACAGGTCTGTTAAGTCTCCACGTTGAGGGACAATGAAAAGAGACACTGGACACTAAATATAAACACAATCAATTTAACTTTTGAACAGGAACATTTGATCAGTTGAGGTGATCCAGGCAGCTACTTAAGTTGGAAAAAGTGATAACATGTACATTTTCCACAGCAGCTTGCAAACATCTCATACTGTAAACTTTTATCTACAAAAACTAAATATGTATATTGGCTTAAACTGAATGATTATTTCTGAAATTATAACGTAATATGTGTGCAATAAAGCAGATAATTTTAGATACATTTTATTTAGTGTTAACTAACATACTGCTGTTTGTTAAACATAAAAAATGTTTCTTAAAAAATAAAATATGCTGAAATCAGCAGCAACTTTATTTGGGTCTAAACTAAACTGGAATCATGCAGCTGAAGGAAACTTTGTGCAGACTAAGTGATAAAACAATCTGTCAAATGTCTAAAATTAGCAGGTGGATGCTCTGCCCTCATTCTGCAGCAGGTAAAAACAGCATCAGATGTTACACAAAGTATTCTGCTGTGATTTTTCCATGACTGTGTATCTGCAGCAGTTGTACGAGGAGTCAGACTGCTGGAAGGAGACCCCTACTAGGTCAGCAGCATGTTAAGGACCCGACCATGTGAATGAGACTTACGTAGTTTCTCCAGGATCTCCTCATCTGACATCTTTTTCTTCCTGGTTTTGTCTTGTGAGAGGGGCACAGACGGACCAGGGGCGGGGCTTGCACTGGGCGGGCTGCTGGGAGCAGCTTCTGCAGGAGGTATGGGGGTGACAGCGGCAGCTGCGGCGGTCGGTGGGGAGATGGGGGAGGTGGCTGCATCTTTGGTTGGAGGAGGAGGGAGGGGTTCTATCACTGAGCGGGTGTATATCTGAAAACATAAGACATTGAAACTGTGAAATAAACTTCTATCTGCTGGTACAACCTGCGTCCTGGCATTCACACAGATGGTAGTATGATGCGGCAGATCTCCATAAAAATTTCTGCTAATAAGTCTGAGATATTAATTCAGCATTCAAATTTCCTAGATAACAGTGTGGTAGGATTTGTGGGAAGCGTGTCTAATCTATAAAGATCCCACCTCAATATTATGCAATTCATATCAACCTCTGAACAGTGAGAAAACACACTTTTATCTGCATACTGAGTATATAGTTCAGACCACTTGTGAAAGCAACTAAACTACAACCAATGCATCTAACAGTGAGATGTTTGAGTCCTACTTAAATCTCAGACAGTCAGGAGGAAAAGGCAACAATAAAAGTAAGAGCTGAGTGTGTGCTTGTGTGTGCCTGCATGTGTGTGATAGTGGGAGTCAGGTCCACTGAAGTAATCTCCATAGAAACTATGGCGCCATGGAAGCAGCCTCTCAACCGCCAACTTGTTTGAGAAAAGAGCAACAATGCACATGTGTTTACGTGTATTAGAGAGAAAAGAGAAAGGACAATAAAAAAAATAAATAATCAAAGTTAGGGTGTGTATTTTTCACCAGGAGTACATCAGCGTGTCTGGAAGGAGAATCTGGACCTGAGCAGTTCATTAGTAATGTCAGGGAAAAGTGAAATAAAGTTAAACAAAATCTTCTCAGTCAAAAGCTTTGACTAACTAGTTTTGTTCTCCAGAATAAACCCCAGTAGCATAACTTTTCTAAACAGTTGTAAGGGGAGCGTGAAGTAGGGGGTAATCAGTTGGTTACAGTCTGTAATTTATGCTGCTACATTTTACAATTTTCGAAGTACAAAATGCAAAAAAGCTTTCAGCTGTTTGGATTTCCTGCATACATTTCAAAACTGTGAAAACCTTAATAGCATGTTAATGGACATGAAACACTGTTAACCTGTGAATCTGAACATTTTGAAGTACATATTGCTAACAACTAATAAAATGTGCACAGTTATGAAGCTAACCCTCACAAATTTGCACCAGCTACAATTAAACAGCTGGTCTGTTGTATAAAATTGTTAATACTTTCAATGTGCATCCAATAAACTGCCACCTGGTTGTTGAAGAATAATGAAGAATAATGGGCAGAATCAAATCTGTTTTTTTTTTTTAAACTCTCTTGTCACATTATGAGGAGGAGAAAGTGTGTGTACTTCTGACCTGACCACGTAGAGAACAGTGTTTCTTTGACAAAATGTGTTTCTAAATAAAAAAGAAAAAACAACGAGCTTCCCCTGTGACTGTCTAACACACTGGAGTCTTTGTGGACTTATTAGAGAGCTGAAATGAGGCAGGAGATGGGTCCATTTAGACATAAGTGCCTGTGAGAAATGAACAGTTACTAGACATCAGTAGATGACTCATCCGGTATGTTCAGGGCAGACCACCACAGCTCCACAGATATACACTGTTACCTAATTTACTTCAGGCTAAAAAAATGCAATAAATAGCTATGTCTTTTGGGTATCTAATGTGAAAGCTACATCAAAATATAATAAATATATTATGCAAATATATAAGAGCAGTGAATATGGGTGATGATGCCAGCTCTTCATCCTGGCCACCAACATGCCAACATTTAAGATCTTGTTAACACAGCCAGAAACTAATTTGGCTTATCGTTTTATTCATTTGGTTTTTTAAAGATATCATTTTGGTTTCATTTCAGTAATTTCCTGTCACTTCACTACTGCTCTAAAAAACAACAAACCTTTAAAATTGGTACTAATCAGTTATAAGAGCTGGTTTTGACACATTTATGAGCTATGCTGTTTTATAGTAAAGACCCTGTGTTAGATCAACATCATAAAGCCAAGGTAATAAACAAAATACTCATTCTGTTTCTCAGAGATTCTTTATTTTATTCACCCAACTAATCACACAATTTTCTACTGAAGTTTATTCTGTTAGAGTGATCTGTGTTAGCACATGATTTTATTGTCCGCAACACCTTTGTGTCTCACATTTATAACCAAAATTCACTTGACATTTAAACTCTTCTCACTGCTTATGTAAAAATGTCATTTAAATAACATTTAAACTTCAGCTGCCTCTCTAACTTCTGAGATGTCAGATTTGACTTAAGCATAACAAACCTCAACTTTCTTCTATACATTTAAGAACAAGTCGTTGATCCCGTTGTTCCACAAAGCATTGTAAAGATTGGATGTTCAAATTAAATCAAATCAAACTTTATTTCTAAAACACTTTTCATGCTGAGGCAGCACAAAGTGCTTTACATGAGAAAAAAAAAGCAATTCTTGCATATTAAATAAAAACGAGCCTTCACACACCAAAATAGACAACATAACAATTTAAAGGTCCCATTCATTCGTTCATTCATTCGTTCATTCATTCATTCATTCATTCATTCATTCATTCATTCATTCATTCATTAGCTGTAATGCTTAGTCCATTACTGGTTGCGGGTAAGCTGGAGCCTATCCCAGCATTTAGCAGGTGAGAGGCAGGGTACACCCTGGACAGGTCACCAGTCCATCGCAGGGCCAACACAGATAGGGACAAACAACCATTCACACACACAAGGTCCCATAAACGTACCATGTTATACATTATTTTAACAATTTCATATGGGTGTCAGAGGTCCAACAACATTGTTTTCAGCTTTGGTCCTTAATTTAAGCCATTCCAAATGTGGCTCTAGTAAGCTCTAATGAGAACGGGCTGTTTCTATGTCAGAACCTTTAAATGTTCACGAGTGGTGCCTGTCCAGCTCCTCTCTGCGAGAGGATCCAGCTTTTGCTGGCACCCACTCAGTGATTTTAGAGGGCAGGCTCAGCTAGCCGTGGGGGGTGGGTCAATGGCAGTATCCACTACCAGGGGGAGTGAGTATTCCCTTCGTGAGGTCACAAAGGGAAAAATCTCAGAATCACCAATTTCAGCACACATTCGCTAAAAAGTGGAGCAAGCAAGTGAGAGAGTTGACAGAGTTTTTGGGCCTCATACATAGGCTATTGGGACACACATGACGGCTAGAAAATCTTTAGAAAGTGAATTTTGCATAATATGAGACATTTAAAAAAAGACACTCATAGTCTCTTACACACACAGTCGCACGCGCACACATACATACAATAGGGCTGCAACTAATGACTATTCTGATGGTCGATTAGTCACCGACTATTAAAACGACTAGTCGACCAATCGGATTATGTATCTCATGATTATTATAAATGGATCTTATTTCACTTTCAGCTTTGAAATCTTGCATGAGGTTGTAAGTCCGACGTGTCTTTAAATGTTCAAGCATTGCAGACGTACTTCCATGGTACACAAGGTGAGCTTTACAAATCTCATATGTATTTAATTTATTTTCTAAGTTTAATGTGAAGTTATCCCAGACTTTTGACGTCCTCTGCCGTCGTTTTGTTCCCTAGTCCGCCGCCATAATTTTATTGCGCATGTGCAACTCTCAGCAGAGATGAAAAAAAGAAGATGCTGTCTCACTCTGTAGTTTTTTTTTTTGTTTGTTTTTTGGGGGTTTTTTTTTTGCTGACAATAGTCGACAGCTAAGTTCGTTGTTGACTATTGTCGACAACGTCGCCTAATCGTTGCAGCCCTAGTATATACACACAAACAAAGCCATTGCCCCAACCCCCACCATTCTGCACAAACATGACTCCCTAATTTCTGTCTCTAAACTGAATGTAGGTATAAAATACTAAAAGTAATAAACATCTGGCTTGATGCAGCTATAAGAAAAAACATGGGGATCCGCCCACACCAGGAGCCAGTTTACCCATGTCCACAGAGGCTGCCGCCACAGCAACCACCCAGATCAGGGCAGGCTGGGGTCTACACCACAGCCGTAAGGCTGCAGTGCAGGACCCCAGCCACCCAGACAACAGCGATCACTGCAACAACAACCCCCAGACCCCCAAAACCTCAGTGTGGAGGATCCCCATGAAGAAAGCACTGTAATTAAAACAAAGATTAAATAACATTAAAAAACAATAAGAAAAAAAACTAAGTGCAGCAATAATAAAAATACACATAAAGGACCTCATAAAATAATGTGTTAAAAAAGTAATAAAACTGAAAAAAAATAAAATAAAATTACATAAAATAAAATAAAGAACAAATATAATTCAGTTAAAAGCTAAGCTAAAAAGGTCTTGAGCCTCTTTTTAAAAGCATTTACAGTCTCTGCAGCTCTGAGGTTCTCTGGCAGGCTGTTCCAAAGACAAGGACTGTAATAATAGAAAGAGGCCGATACCAGAGGACCTCAGGGTCCACGATGGCTCATAATTTAAAAGTAAGTCAGGTCCAAAAGCATTTCACATTTATAAACCACTAAAAGAACCTTAAAATTAATCCTGAAATAAATGGGGAGCCAATGCAGCAATTTTAAAACTGGTGTAATGCGTCCCCGCCCTCTGGTACTCATTGTGTTATAACAATTTTATTAGTAGTAATAACATACGAATTTGTACTTCCCGAATGGGAAATTCAGTTCAACACTTGACCCGTCTCTAGATGTACTAGAAAGCAGTGGGCTGCTGTGTTTTGGCACCTTTTCATGAGGACATTTTCTCATGTTTTAAGATTAAAGTTGAATTAGGATTTAAATAACACACTATATACAAGAGGGTCATTATAGGTGTAGAATGACAGAAATTCCTGAGTCTGTCCTTACTGATTTGGTGTGTTCTGGACGGGGGGCGATCACTGGCGGGGGCTCGGCCTCATCTTCATCGTCATCCTCAGACACAGTTGCTATGGCAGGCGTCTCCGACACAGCCTTGGAGCTCTGAGTGATGTCACATGGGAAGAGAGGGTGGAGCCTCAGTGACATCGTTACATGAGGTTTCATCGATACCAGACCCATCACTGCTTCCTGCTGTCACCGCTGCTTCCTCTGTTGCTTCATAATCTCATCATGCAAACGTTCTCCTGTCTGTCTTTAGCTCTTTGTCCCTTGTTCGCTTTTTCTCTGAATTTAACCTCACTCCCTCTCTTTCTGCCTTTTTCCCCCTCCTTTTTCCTCTTGTCCTCACTTCGGCTGTCTGAAAGCTCTGGCCAGGTGAGGCTAGTGATGCCACTAGTCACACATCCTCTTCCTCTCTATCTCTCTGTGATGCTCTGATGCTCGGCTGGTGGCCAAACTGCAGAGACAGGGAAGTGGTGAAAGAAGGAAAAGATGCTGATTCACAATGCAGAGAGTCAAAGGGAGGAAGAATGAGCAGCGCATCTTAAAGAGTGTCTGCATTTCTTTATTTACACCTTCATAGTTGGGTTTAAAGGATTCTTTCAGATGACATTTACACTGGCAAAAAGAAAGATTCCTTATTTGAGTTCAAAACAGTTTGTGTTCAGTTTTCTACACAAATAATTCCACCAGTAATAAAAGTTTCCCTGCCTCGGAAATGCGTAAAAAAATCAATCAAATAATGTGCAAACACATTGATATCCTTTCACACTACTACAACATTTCACAAATAAACCCCTAAATGTTTTTTTTTCTGAAAATGTATAGGACTGTATTGTGCTTTATTCAATGACATCATCATGTAACATATTTGCTAGCTTGTAGATAATGCTTGTCTAATGTTTAGATGGAAACACTTACAACCAGGAATGAGCAGCTGCTTTGCATTACATCATTTTGGGTCAATCAGTTGACCATTAATAACAAATTTGGCCTTTTGGAAGGAGGATTTTAAACAGATAGAAGCTTTCTGAAACATGTTCCCCATAAAATAGACTCAAGGAAAAATGATGAAACTGTAAATGGTCTAAAACTATCAGCTATAGAAAACTTAACTGAAAACAGGACTCACTAAGGGAAAAGTTGGAGAAAAGTATACTGAATTTGTCATGAAGCTTCACCGACTCCTATTTTTCCTTACTCTGAAAGTGAGCTGACCCTTTCACCACGCATTATGTGGTCCAGGACTGAAAAAATAACCATAAAATGAAATCTTTCTCACATCTGCACAATGTTACAGCTGATCAGAAAACAAAATAACAGAGCAGAGAAAATCAAGACAAATGTAAACCATTTCAAGATTTTGGATCAGCAGCTAACAGCTGCCTAAAACAACTGGGATTCCGGTTGATTGACAGCGGCCACATGTAAGTTATATGTAAGAACAGTAGCAGTCTTACCGGTGCAGTGGAGGAGCTGTAGGCATCTGTGTTTTTATCTACAAAAAAACCAAAAAACAAATTGAGAAATAAGGAAAAAGGAACAGCGAAGTATATGTGTGCTGTTCTTTTTTATGCAGACAATAATCTGCTTAGTCCTTCTTCAGGGATCCATGAGACATAAATAATTGAATTTCAGTGTGAAGATTATGTTTAGGCATGTAGCACTTAGGATGAGTTTCCATGACAAAAATCGATGTAATGTCTGAAGTTAATGAAACAGAAATGTGGGTGTTTTTGTGTACACATGCCTGTAAAGCTCATGTACTTCTGGCTGTTGGCTGTTTCCTTTGAATCATAGAACTTCAGGACATCGAGGACGGCCTGAGGATTCTTCTTCTGCTCCAGCTTTGTAATGTTGGACGTCTGCAGGAGGCGGGCCCACTGCTCCGGCATGCCCTTTGTGCACACAGATGCAGAATGTGAAATGTCTTTACATTATTAATTTGTGTTAGTGTGCAAAAACTGTTTTTAACATAGTTTTAACTTTTTCAAAGGCATATTTCTGTCCCTCTGTGGCATCATACTTTCTGAACAATACAAGTAACTTTAGTTCATAAAACACACACACCTCTTCCAAAGAAGTCCTAATAAGACAGTCTTGTCATATTTGTGCTTAAGTCACAGAATTAGGTCACATCTCCTCATTTTCCAGCTCTCTCTGCTCATCTGTCAGAATCAGTCCATCACACATACTACTTCCTGTTCCATTCCTCCACTCTGTTGAGATCTGATGTTTCCTTCATGTGAATCCATCCATCCATCCATCCATCCATCCATCCATCCATCCATCCATCCATCCATCATCACTGCTCACCACAGTGTTGTTTAATCTCTTTGGTTTATAATCAGGTTGTGGTGACTCAAGTAAAAATGACAAATGTTCATTTGTATGTAGATCTGTATAATTGAGAAGCAGGAGCTGTGCCCCAGATTACAGAGAAGGAAACCACACACACACACACACACACTATTAAACTTCCAGCTAAAAGAGTTTGGTCAGGCGGATCAAGTGAGTCAGCTGAACAAGGCGTCTTTGTCTAATGTGATTATTTAAAAAGGTTTATTTGCCAAGTATGTGTGTGTATCGAGCTCACAGACGCACACACATTTTCCAACAACCATGCATGCAACAATGAACATGGTATGCAATTAAAAAGTGATGTAAGCAGACCAGATAACAAATACACACCACAGATACACACTGTTGTTGCTTTTGGTAGATTAGTTGGGAGCATTACCACATAAAGGAGAAAAAGCACACGATACCACACACTTACTGTAAACTCTCCAGTAACAGCATCAAAGCCGACATGGATGGTGTGTTCAAAGTCAGATGGCAGAGAAATCTCTGGGCGCTCCTTTTTCTTATATGCTGAAATAAAAATCACGTCTTTATTTACAGATTGTGTGAGGAAAGTCACAAAAAAAGATACATTACACTGAGTTCTGTATGTCAGGACATTTTTCAACCTTAAGGAAGGAATTCCTTGTGAAAAAAACACTCATGTGTCTAAAGTTTTCCCTTAAAGCCTGCAGGGGAGAAGCCAAGAAGATATCAGTCCCATATAATACCAGCTGTAAGAGAAAAATCGTAAACGGATCATCTTTGTGAAGCGATTGTAAAAAAAAAAATGACAAAGAGATTGGGGTTCCTGATTCCCAAAACAAAGATCATAAATCCAAAAAGAAATATGGAAAAGGAAGAAAAACAAAGACAGGCAGATAAACTATTTCAAGTATGACACAAGATACAAAGAATTTGAGGAAAAAGGGGAAACCTCTACAGAGGAGTATTATACAGAGGCACCATATGTTAGCCCCCCCTCCCAGCTTAAGACTGTCACATGCCTAGATATCCACATATATAGCTTTTGTTTAATTTTTGCTTTTTCTGTTCTCAGTTATTCATCCTTTTCAGACAGTGACTATTATTTACTTACAGGTTGGGGAGCTGCTATGTTCACAAAAGAGGTCATGTATAGTTCATATATGATCCTGGTCATCCCTGACCATTAACTTTATTGACCATAACTAGCACTATTTTGTTTCCCCATCTTTCAGCTGATTTTTACAATTAGGAACAGGCATTTCAACGTAATCCTCGTTTCTATGTCTTCTAACCACAGAGTCCTTCTGTAATCCTGTAATTTTACTCTTTTGTTGTGCTTCTTGTTCGTTTAGACTGATGGCTTGCTGAAAATCCCCTCCCCAAAGAATTCAGAGCAAGATTTCTAACTTCACAAATCCATCCATTATACATCAGATAATTTCATTTTGTCAAAGACTATCACAGCATTTTCATTCAACACACATCTAACTGCAAAGCTCTTTGCGCCTATCCATGTCTCACATGTAATTTAAAAGGAAAAATTGGACCCAAATTGGAGGGGGGAGGGACAAATCACAAAATTTCACATTACAAAGATTTATATTTTTTTCCAGTACAAATAATAACAATAATAATCCTCATCATAATAAATATCAGTGCTCTTTTCAAACAGCAGCTTCCCAACAGAGTGAAGAACCTGAGAGGGAGCAGTGGGTTTCGCTGCGCCTGATAACAGCTGTGACACAATAAGGCCAGACAGATGTAATCTTTACCATAGAGCTCCAACGCACAGACGGAGGCTGTGAAATGCAGAGACAGACAAACGGAGAAGGTTTAAATGTGTTTGCTGATTACTGGCTGAGCTGTGTCGGAATATAGCAGCAAGACAGATATGTCCTGATGTGACTTGTAGAAAAGCTGTAAAATGGAGGACACCATGCTGCTTTAAAAAATTAAAAGCTGTAACTAAATAATGAATTATACTGCGGTCAAAAACCTCCTTTGTCTTTTTTGCAGAGAGGATTAGAAGAGTAATATTTTTATTTTTATTTGGTCCTCACACCTCATGCAGTAAACAAGAATGATATTTAAAGTGAACCTGGCAAGATTGTTTCCACTCATTTAATTTTTAATCTTGGGTGCCCAGTGATTAGCTTCACACTTACCTCAAGACAGGTTATAACAATTTTATATATGGAGGAAATGTCCTCTGATTTGTTGATTTCCTAGGGACTTGCTGAGGGGGTTGGGGGAATGGGGTTTTGGTGACTAGTGGTTGTGCACAACTAGTCTGGAAATTACAGCTGATTGTAAACAAGGAACATCTTTGTCAAACTCAGTATGTTTTTAAGCATGACATCACATCCAATCCAGCTAGAAATGATAAAGCTAAAACCAGATCCAGAATATGAAGGTGAACAACAGACCAACAACAGGATGTCTTTGTTTGGTAAATTAACACTTTAACTTTACACGTAAATATTATCAAATGGAATAACTGTAAATGACAAAAAAAAATATATAAATGTGGCTGACTGTACAGAATTGTGTGGTGGCATACTTCTATAATTACACACAACCTTCTAACTTTACCTGTTCTTGTGTTTGTGATGTTTCTGTGGTGCACCGTTTGAACCAGAGGTCAGTAGACCCCAGCCAATGACAGAGAACGGGTACAAAAGGTAAAAAAATACCACTTAGTTCAAATTGTGATCTAATTGTATGAGGACTCACTTTTATCGCCTCCTCCTGTCAGGATGAATCGAATTGAGCGGTCTTTCTTCTTCTTGTCCTCTGGGTTTGGTGGGAGTGGCTTGGAGCCATGGTTGAGGGGGACGGGGTCCTTGTTGCAGGAACCAATCATGGTGCTGGTGTTTCTCATTGGCGGAGCTGGGGGCTTGTCCTCGACCTCCCCATTATCAGACATCTTCAGATAGGCTGCAGCCGCCGCTCCTGCACAAAAACAGACCAATCACAGAGGAGATAAGGTCAGTGGGAACCAATCAAAGCCATACACTTAAAAAACAGTCTAAACAATAATTGTTTAGATTTCCAATGTGATTTCAGACCGCCTGCTATTATCTTCTGTTATTTTTTTTAGATTCACAGTAATTTCCTCATATTCCTTATTTTGAGTAGTAAAAAATTAAAAAAAAGAAAAAAAAAATAAACTTAATCAACTGCACACATATTGCTTTAACTGTGAATAAGATACTAAGAATTGTCTAATCAGTTAATTTATCTTCAGGTCTTGTAAAGGGGGTTTTAAATGTGCTATTCATGCATAAAGAATTTTGACTGTCTTAAACGCGCTCTGAGTCTGTTTCTTTTCATCAGACCAATTTAAATCTTTCCATGAACGCCCATTAAATGTTTAGGATTCAAGATTTGTTAATATACAATGCAATTTAAAATATTAATATCAATTATAAATAAAAATGATAGTTTAAGTGGCTCTATATATGCATTATTTTCATGTGGAGATCAAAAAAGTTGAGGAGAAAAAACCTTAAAAGTATAAACGGTAAAGGATCTATTTTAGCAATATGATCATGGGTACTGCAGCCAGTAGTTATGAGGTAAAAAAAAATCTAATAATATCACACCATTTTCTATTTGCTTGTTAGTTTACTGCAGAAGAAAAGTCATTAGATTTATTCATTTAAAATGTTAGTGCATATGTGCATGCAGTCATTTCAGTTGCTGATAAAAAGATGGGGGGGGGCAATGACTCAGATCTAAATGGAGTCTCAATCAAGAGATAACACGCACACACCCTCACACACTGTTATGCAAGTAGAACCAGTGTACACACAGCTGATGAATGAAAGGGAACTTTTTTATATCTGGTTTAGCCTCTAAAGCAAACAAAACATATACAATCACACACAAACTACAGGCTAACCTGATCTGCTAAATGTTCCACTGAGCACAGAAACCCACGAGCAGGAGCTATGTAGGTCAGAACTACGAGGAAAAAAAATTCTGTATATCAACACACTCACACATAAAGAAATACATACAGGAATAATATGAAACATGGATAATGTTAAATATTAATTATCTTATTATCAGTGTCAATCTCCTGCCTGTGTTTCCAGCACCTAAAAATACCCACCACCCTCAGTATCGCTACCTCCACCTCATCATGTACACATGGACAGCTTCTAGTATGTTATATCAACAAAGTCAAATTAAATTATTCATCATGACAAAAAAGAAAAACCCTTTACCTGAAAGATTCAAGGAAAATGTTATCAGCTGTGAAATGGAGATATCACAATGGACATATCAGCAGTGGCAGCTCTGCTCCTGTATTATCTTTATGTTGCAGTTTATTCTGCTCATATTAAGTGGAACTCTTGGCAGTTATTTCTGCAATCCCATGAGGTCAGAAGATTTACCAAAGAGATGTTAAAAAGTGAGACCAAACCATCTCAAACCTAGTTTGTTCTTATCCTTTGTATATATTTTCTTTGTATATACTGTATTTTCTACGTATATCTGAACAAAGTAATTGGTCCTAAATAGTCTGTGTACTCTTCAAGACTGAGCTACACAGCTCCTGAGACCAGGTGTGCTTTGAATGCTAGTATTTAGGGAAAAGGCTACTGGAACTGACAGAGCAACTATTAGATTTAACTGTATAAAGTAGTTGTCATTTTAACTGGCATCAAGCTATTATTTACTATTATTAATTATTAATTTCACTGAGCAGATAAATCAAACCCAGTTCCAAAGGCAGACTCATCTGTGATGCAGTTGGCCACATCAGTGTGATTGTGGTGGATTTATTTATTTATTTATTCTACCTTTTTTTTTTTTAATCTGATTTTTTTTTTTTTTTTTTTTTTAGAATTGCCACTGACAATTAGTGATTAGTGAAGTAGCCTTGCTTAACTTTTAATGACAAAACACACAAAGAACAAAGAGTAATTTTTATCAAGTTTACACATCTGTGTGAGAGCAAACAAACTATGGGCATAAATATTAGACTCAGTTTTACTCCCTTGATATGGCTGAACAAACTAAAGAACTCTGATCATCTTTTTCTAAGCTCTTTTCTTTGACCTCACTGGAAAATGTCATGATGTTAAAGAAAAATAGAAGTAGAAATTTCTAAAGACTTAGGAAAAGACGACCATCTGACCACACTTGCACTACACTTTGATGTAGGTCTGCAGGACTTAAAACTACAAATGGTACAAAATATATTATACAAAAAGCGAGTTTAATGCAATCTCATTACCTTACCCAGAGGCTATGTTATATGTTACTATATTAAACATATATCATAAATATTATTTTATTACCAGAAAAGGTAAAAGAAAAATACTTCTGTCACAGGCTGCTCCCACTAACTCACCTCAGATTAATCTAAAAATCTCAATTAGTTCAACTTAATATGTTTAAGTGTCACTCTGAAATTTGTGGCTGCAAGGAATTGTGGTATCTCCTTTTGTAAAGGATGGTCCAATGAACATAAGATATATTAAAGAAGGCATTGGAGCTGATCAGCTCTTAAAGCTGCTATACTTCAGGTTATTAAACACAGTTGAGAACCTTCCTTAGCAAAAATATTTAGACTCAACTGTCTACTTGGATGAAGCTCCCAAAAACAGGATTTCATATTTTTCAAACAGCAACAGTATATTTAATTAGACTTAACTAAGCCAAAAGATTATGTTTACATCTTCATGCTTATAGAGTATTTCACAGCTTTGGGAGACATTACAAAGCTGTTTCCAAAAACTTAGAGGCCCTCGTCATGACTAAACAAAATGATTTTGATGTGTAAAATCAGGTCACAGCCTGACTTTACACAGAAAGTGTCAGAAAGTGTTTGTTCAAAGCAAAAGACCAAAAACAGTCATTGCATGAACTGGCAGAAATATTGCCTCTGTGTGTTTATGATTCAGTGTTGCCCAAACCATGCCCCTCTGCACAAATGGAAGGGTTTTTTCTAATACAAACTCATATATAAACCGAACAAAAGTTGAGCTTTGATCAGCTGTTCCTCTGTTTGAATGTGGGTGTGCCGGCATTTTGTATATGATCCCTTTTTATCTAAAGGCAGATAAAAATAATTAAATAGCAAAAAAATAAAATTCCTCTATCAGGTCTTTTTTTTACTACAAATGGGAAAAGAAATGATCAGTATCTAAATATTTAACAGTAAATACATTCTAACAAAACTGAAGACTGACAGCAAGCTCCCATCTATCCTCTGCTGTAACAGGTAATTGTCACAGATTCAGCTTGAAAGATCAGTTCAAGTTTTAACTGAAGTAACTTAAACCGCTGACCTTCACAGGTCAGCTGGTAGACCTTACCTTAGCAGAAAGAGAGGTTTTAAGATAAAAATGAATCCACAAACAAAGCCTACAAAATATCCATCAATGTGAACAGAAAATCATGAATTTACTGAGTTTCAGCCCAGACAGACTGAAACTGTGAGGCCGTGTCAGCTGCTGATCAATCCTGCCTTCCAAAGACGGTGATGTCAGGTGAGTCACACAGGGAAATGGGATATACAGTCAAGATACACACACACACAGAGCGACTAGTAAAACCTACAACCATCTCTAAACACACAACTGTTTGAGTGCATCTTTTAACTTGGCACAATAAACACACACACAAATGTCACACAAACATTAAAGAAAGAGTGTGTTTACCGCAATTACATATGCAAACAATCACTGTTTAGAAGGAAATGATGTATTTGCCTCTGTTATTTGTTTCTTTGTAAGACACACACACACAAGTATTTATATCCACACATACAAAGACACACACACACACACACACAAGAGTAGACATTAGAGGTCTCATATTTCAGACACTGTTGTCAGTTTCAGCAGAGACCTGTTTTCAAACAAACCCACTCACTGTCTGCGACATCACACACACACACACACACACACACACTTCTTTTAAAAGATAATCACCATAATCAGCAAAGGCAGTTCAGAGGGTTTTCCCAAACCTTAGCAAACAGATACGGTTCATCAATAAGTTTGTGTCACTGAGCACGGCAGTGAAGCCTCCAAAGTTTCCTCTGATCTTTGAATCGGATGATGTCATGTTAGTATAACTCACATTTAGAGCAACAGACTATGTGCTTAGCTTATTGCTAAACATGAGTGTGTCAATAGAAAGAAACTGAGCTTCCTGGTTTTCTTGAAGACTTCTCACCTCTCATCTGAAAGGCATCTTACGTTCTTAGTGGCTTTTGGCTTATTCAGACGGAGTGTTTTGGAGGCCACTTCTGTGTCCTTGATCCACCAGCCTATCCTGTGGTTGTATGGGTTATTTGTGCCAGAGAATCTTTTCCTACCTGGCCAACTAGTGGGATTTTAAATCACCTGGGGGAGAGACTCGAGTAGCAGTGTGCATTAAAATCAATCAATTAATTTCACTGTATCACATATTGATCAGTTCTGTTTTAGTCCTGCTTCGTTTTCCACTAGATGTAACTTTATTTCTTTTTAAATAAACTTTACAGATTAAAGCAAACAATGTAATTCAAGCCGTAACGTACAGTGTGGTATTAGGTTACGTTGCTGTATGGCTGACTTCTGTTTGTATTATAAAGTGACTCAGCTCAAGTGGTCAGGATTAGTACACACGTGAAAATGGACACGTATGTACATTTAAAATATTTTCGACATCTTGAAAAGTTAATCTAACAGTGATGTGGGGAGGGTGGTCAGGGGAGGCAGAGCCTCTTTACCCATTATATGAAAAAACTAATAATTATCACATAATTGTAGTATTTATCCACTGATCTGTGTTACAAATGTATTTTCTGAAAATAAATATTTGAAAACAAAAATCTAACCTTAAGTAAATTATTCTACTTTTTCTCGTTATCCTCTTGATGAGCAACCTGGATTAAAATTGATTAAATTGTCAGAGTTTTAATATTTAAAAACAACTAAGGGTCACACTGAGAGTCAAAATTGAATTTGTGTTCACATCTCTATACTTCTTTATATCTAGGTCAGATATGTTCCTCTGTGTGTCTTTGTGTTGATGTGTGAGTGAGAGAGAGGAATGTTAATGAGATATGAAACATTACCATTGAGTTCTTACAATTGTAAATCAGAGTCACACCAGCCTAACCAGCCATGAACCTCACTGCACATCACTAATCTAGTCATAATGTGAAATACTGTGTTTTTTCAGATCCAGATCAGAATCAGAAATACTTTATTAATCCCTTTGGAAATTCCTCAGGGAAATACCTTTGTTTAAATTTTTTTATGATTTTGCCAGTATATTGCTATTAGAGGTGTCATCTTAAAAATGTTTGAAGTGAAGTGAAAAGTGAAGTCACATAATTTTGTTTCTAGTGCCCACAAAATGAATATTAAGAGATGACAAAGGTCATAGAAAAAAGAACAATGCAACACACAGCATAAAACACAACCATGACAAACGGGCAAATACTAACTTCAGATTTTGTTTTTCAGTTTGCTTGTTTAAATAGCTAAGCCACCCTGAACAAAAGTTAAAAAAAAAAACAACTATTTCTCGGCTTAAAAACTGTTTCAGTTTGTTTAGCAAAGGAGCTGAAGAGGGTCAACCAGAGGTTTAACTCACCACACAAACAGACTTTGTTTACTTTGACTCATCACACATTAGTGGTTTTACGCAGTATATTCACTTTAATGTTTGTTTGCTAAGTGTTTCAGCGACAGCAAAATACTAGAAGTCAGAGACCTCAGATCAGGGATCCTCCATGCTGGTCCTCGAAGGCTAGTTTTAGAAGTTTCCCTGCTGCAACGCACCTGATTCAGACTCAGAGTTGTGCAGAGTTTGATGTCAAGATTTGCACAAGACTGAGTTAGAGTGAATTACTCATTTATTTGATTCAGGTGTGTTGCAGCAGGAAAACTTCTAAAACCTGCAATACACCAGCCCTGACTGAGGATCCCTGCCTGATGACATCCCAATTACAACATTTATTGGATGAATACAATGTGTTTTATTAAGTCACAAATTGAGCTGTCAGTGTCAGGTCATTAATTTCTTCCCCATTTTTTCCTCACTCTTCCTCTCCTTTTTTCCCCAACTATGAAAACTGTTACTCTTCTATTTCATCTGTCTCACTTCAACATACTTGATCCAGATCCTGAGGAGTGTGATTCAAAGTCATTAACTCAAACCTCTGAGCTGAAAGTCGAGCTGCAACAGTTACAAGTGAAGTAGACAGAACAGAAAAGGAAG
The DNA here is from genome assembly GCF_017639745.1 of Melanotaenia boesemani. Taxonomy (NCBI): domain Eukaryota; kingdom Metazoa; phylum Chordata; class Actinopteri; order Atheriniformes; family Melanotaeniidae; genus Melanotaenia; species Melanotaenia boesemani. The sequence goes on along the minus strand of NC_055690.1, from coordinate 10,235,646 downwards.
GTCAATATTTGATCAACTCTGTTCCTAAAATAATCCGACAACTATTATACAAGAAGCTAGTGATAATTGTGCATTTTCCATTTAATCAACTTCTACATTACTCTAAGACATTTGAATCGTCTAAGAACATTGATTAGTGCAGCTTTAATAAATCAACAGCCCAGCAGAAGGGCTAAAACCTGAAATAAGATCAGTGCTGCCAAGATAAATGTATCTCAGCTTCACAACTCTCATTTCACAGCACTAAACACTCTACAAAATGAATTATCCATTATCCAGCTAACATTTATTGAGCATGTTCATCTCCACATTCAGACACTTAAATTATGTGAAAATACACCCACAAACACACAAATCTCAAGAGACTTCTAATCATTATTTCTTACCACTACCTAGGGAAGCCAAATCAGCCTCTGCAGCCATGTTTACTGGAATAAAGCTTCATGCACAGCCATTGATGCATGCAATACCCTTCTCTTACACACACACACACACATATATGTATATATATATATACGTATATATGCATATATATATATATATATATATATACATACACTATTAGTGCAAGCCATTGATTGAACACAGCACAGGCTCTTCACTATCTCATCTGCAATATATTCTTATTTTTTGCAATGAAAGCAAAACATTATTCTGGTTTAGATCACTGTAGTGTGAAATGTTTTACATGATGTAGCTCAGTCTGGTTTGGAAACTTTGATGATGCAGTTTTGAAGGGTTTTTCTGTTATTTGTCAACACTCGTCAGAAGAACTAGATGTAAGAAGACTAAAACAGGGCTTAGAGAAAAATGTTGCAGAAAAAAAGTGTTTTTTACAGTGTATTATTTGCATCTTTTTTTTTTCTTTTTTTCCGATCTATGCTTACCTAAACGGCAGACCTGCATTTGAGTAACAGAACTTATTTCTGGGAATAAAGCCATTTTTATTACTGAAATATTGTTACAGCTTCAACTAAGTTTGCACACACAGCAAGGGACTTCACACCATTTGCAGCCCAGGAGAGCAATATATCTCCAGGCATGAAAGCCTATGGCTGCTCCTGGAGATATATACTATTGTCACAACACATATTAAAACAACTAGGCTGTTGCACTCATGACACTTTTTGTATTTTAGATAAACTACATAAAAGAAAAAGAGGAAGGGACAGACACCAAAAAGAAAGACGAAAGGAGGATTAAAACAAGAAGTTAAAAATATAATTTCACTGCATCCGATTCTGATGACAAAAGCCCCAAAGGTCACAGTTTGCATGGAACATAAACATCAGAGGGAAACTGAGAGGAGTGCAGGTGATGAGAAATCAAATTTTGTCTTTTCTGACTGCAAGTGACCCCAACATCATGTACTTGTGCTGATAAAACAATCCCCAAGGCCCAGACTTCAAATGTATATTTTAGCATATTTTACAGAACGAATTTGAAAGCCTGCCTGAACATATATACACGGATGGACGAGCAAATCCACATGCAAGCACACAACCTCACACTGAATCTATATTCAAGTTCAACTGCACACACTCATCTGAACCACACCCAGGATAATTTGTGTCTTTGAAGTTTCAACCTCTGGAGAATCCCTTGTTTAGGCAGTACGTCCTAAAAAACACATCTTTTTAAACCTGTTTGATTTTATTCCGCTGAAAAGGTTTTATATTTTTCTTTTTGTCAACACATTATTATAAAAATATTTAGCATTCAAAGGCTGATATATTTTGGCTGTGCCACAGAGCCCCACAAAGACTTCTTCATTCACATGCAGCACTTTTATTAACAATCACATCAGTAAAGCTGAAACTGTTTTAAAGCTTTTCAGTGCAGAACTTGAGTCTTTTGTCAGGTGGCAATCAGTGTGTGTGTGTGTGTGTGTGTGTGTGTGTGTGTGTGTGTGTGGTAAGGAGACAGATGGTAATTTTGGAGGAGGACGTGGCCAAATGTAAAATAAAGGATACACAAGGAGATAGAGAGAAAAAGAGAAAGGGAGAGGAGAGGGGGATGGTGCTTTTCTTCTGCATGAAGTAACGACACGATGATCCTGGCTGGGACGGGCAAAAAGACAGAAAAAAAGACAAAGAGAGAGAGAGGAAGTCAAAATTTTAAAGTAACAGTACACAGAAAGAGACAGAGAATGAATGAAAGGTAAAAAAAGAAATGCGTGGCCAAGCAACAGACTGTGTCTTAGCAGGGGGCACACACACACACATACACACACTTTTCATCGTGTAACAGACCAATGTCCTCACAAGATGACTAACACAAGGTAACACACACTTCAGCAGTTCAAGTTGAGGTGTTGGGTGCCTTGCCCAAGGGAAAAATCTGCTATCAGATGTCACAACCCTTTACTTTACCCATAATCCATTGTGTTTCAAGGCTGTCTCCTATAGGTGACTAAGATTCCATTCTGAAGCAAGAACAGTAAGTCTTCAGTTTTCAGGCAGCATCATCTCTGTTCTTACATTTACAATTAATCTAAGAGTATTCTCCACCCAGCGTGGGAGTTCTTGTGTTGGATTGTTCACCAACACAAGGCAAAACAAAAATATGACAGACCAACACTAACTTAAACAAGCTTTTAAAGACAAAAATACAAGAGCCTTTTCTTATGCCATATATTTTAAGACTTTTTATACAGCAAAGGTCTAAAAAAATGACAGTTTTGCCTTTAATGTTTGGCAAACCTGTCAATTAAATTGTTTTAATGTGGCCAGGATGGATGTTGTTAATCTGAGTGCTGTCATAATGTGAGTTTCATGATAATAATGGTACATTTTTTCAGCTTTTCTGTACGTCAAAATAACAAGGAAAGGAGAGTGACATTAAAGCTGAATTAATTAAATTAACACCTGACTGGAGTATCCAGAGTAAGTCAGACTACTAAAGAAATCCACTTTAAATTAAATTCAAGCAACAAGGATGTGGTTCAAGTTTCCAGGTGTGAGACTAATCTTAATACACAAAAGGGAAAATCTGAACAAAAAAATAAGGAAACAAGGTTTAAGGCTCAGTTAAACAAATAGTGCCATTGGTCTGTTTAATTTTGGCTCACTTTAAATATTGCATTGTGACAAATCAAACATTTCATCATATTGTAAATGTGAGTTTTATTGCTTTAGTTAAATGTTTATTTTCATAATTTAGTGTAATGGTTGTCTGTTATATTACTTTCTGGCAATTAATGATCTAATTCTGATTTTGCCTACATTACCAGACATGATGCAACCACACAAAGAGACCATTTTTCATCCCGCATGCACAGGACATGATACACTATCTGACAGTCAGTATGTGTGTTTAACACATTGATTATGCAGTTTATTGTAAGCAAGGCATCCTATCCCAAAGCCCCACCCAAACGCACACATACACCCACAACCTGCTCCACACAACCATCTGTCCAGCCCCGCCTCAGCATATTGCCGTCAGGGGCCAACTGCAGCCAGAGTGTGTGCATTCTGGGAGATCTGAGCAGATTTAAAAAACACGCATAATCGATTAGGTACACTACCTCCTGAGATCATTTAGATGTTCTCTCCCTGCTCTGCACACAGTCCTTTCATCATTTTATCATAGTAAATGTTTCTGGGTGGCTGCAGCTCAGGAGGTAGAGTGGGTCTCACGAACCACAGCCGGTTTGATTCCCCCACTCGTCCCAGCCAAGTGTGGCAGTATGACTGCATAGTAGCCCAATGGCTGGCATTACTGCCATGTGTGTGCAAACATATCCATTGATCAGGGAGGGAAGATTATGAAAGAGCTTTGGAGTAACTTTAATCACATAATTAAAAGGCTTGTATCAAAACTTCCAAATGACTAAGCAAACTGAGATGAAACAGAGCAGCCCAACTAGTTTCAGGTTGCCTCTTCAAAGCTCACCTCTGGTGTTAAATGTCAATAAAGTTTATCAACCTTCCCTAAAATAGATGCTGGTTGGTTGGGCTTCCTCTCCTGCTTTGAAAATAAAACAAAAAGCTAGGACCAATACACCATGGTTTTACACCATCATGAAAACTGAGGGAGAACTCTGACTCCAGGCCTGGAGTCATTGACTATTTCTGTAAGTTAACTAAGATAAGAAGAGGAAACTAGGCCTTACAAAACTATGAAGGTTTGGAAGCTCATGTAATGGAAATATGACACGTGATAAGCACAAGCTTACAGGTGTACTGGACAAAGTGGGTCGTGATCGTGACCGCAGTTATATTGCTGTCAAAAAGAACGAGCGTCACGGTCTCAGTCATTTCACTCCAGTTTATGTTAACTTTGGGAATTCAGTCTGTGATTACCTGGCAGCAAGAAATAAGAAAAACATAAATCTAATTCTAATGTACAAATAGATTCTCATTTAATTTTTCTTTTCATAACAGAAATACATTAAGAATCTGCAGAGTAGCTTTTTCTTTTGTCTGATGGTCTCACATGAGATGGGATTTTCTACTGAGGAAAAAAAAATGTTAAAAGAAAATGTTTCAAGGAAGCGACAAAAGACTTCTGTTACCTGGAGGAAGTTGCCACCTCCTCCATTCAGCTTGTCTGGTTCAATACATTATAACTCTCAGGAATAATCAGGCTACTGTCTGTTTTCTGTCTCATGCTGCCTCTATCTACCAAACCAGAAACCAGTTAAACTGACAGTCCTGCATAATGAAACCCTTCTTGTTCACTACAAACTGAAACATCTGGGGTCTGTCATTTTTCTTGTTTATGGGCAAAAATGTATTTTAAAGCTCAACTGAGAGAAATAAGATTAAATAAAGAAGAAATATATGTACAAAAGTACAGTGCTTGGTTGAGGGAAAATAATCTTGTCACAAACCAATCCTCGGGGCAAGAGGATGACTTTAAACCAACAGAGCGTGCTAAGAAGGAAGAAAGCTAAAATGTGAATTCAAGGTCACTGAGCAGCATCTCCATACATGACTTTTAATGTTAATTATGACATTATAGAGGTGCAATGGTAAAAAATAATAAAAATAAAATTATGTATATAATATATATATATATATATATATATATATATATATATATATATATATATATATATATATATATATATATATATATATATATATATTATAGACATTGTTTTTGGTTCAAAGACAAAATGTCTACAAACTCTTGTGTTTGTATCTGTACAAAAAAGCATCAAAGGGCAGATCATGACAGGGTGCGGTGTCTATATTTGTGTGACAACAGATAAAGGACATATAACTGGAATAATCATCAACAACATAGGACTCCAGGGAGTTGTGTGCAGTGAACCCCAACACACTGGTACTGTACACAACAAAATCCCACACACATCATACACACATTCACAAATCCAGAGCTCTGCATAATCAATACTGACATGGACTACAAGGTCACATTAAGACCCCCGACTGGGTACCCTGATGTTCCAGCTTTGTAAATACTTTAAGACCTCAAATGTAAAAGAAAAGCACACAGTTGACCCATCAACAGTGTCAGGGTTTAACTACTTGGCACAACTACATCTGGTCTTTTTGTTACTTTAAATTTTCATTTTATTGATTTAATATATTAATTAATTTGTAGCCCTTTCTGTGTGGAGTTTTCATGTTCTGTGTATATGTGGGTTCTCTTCATGCACTCCAGTTTCCTCCCACAGTCCGAAGACTTGCATGTCAGGTTAGTTAGTCACTGTAAATTCTCCCCAGGAATGCGAACGAGCAGTTGCTGATGTTTGCCTCTCTGTGCCGGTCCTGTGATGGACTGGCGACCTGTTCAGGATGTAAACTACCTCTCACTCAGTAGCTGTTGCTGGGCTCCAGAAAGAATGTCCATTTTTATTGTTTACTTAATTTTTACTTATATATTATCATGTTCCTTGTATTAAAAAAAAACACATTCAGCAACAGAAACTGAACAAAATGAAATATTAACTATGGAGGGCAACCAAATGGAAAACATTCCTGTTATTGTGAAAGTTTTTTTCCAGCAAATTTCAGACACATGTGACTGAGTCACTGTCTGTGATTGATTGGCTGTCTGACTGAAACCTAGTTGGTTTTACAGGAAACAGAAGGACTGGAGGAGAAAATACAAACAAAAACAGACTATATAGCCTTATAACAAAGTTAGAGTTTTAATTTGTGGATGATAGCTGATGAGAAGATATCTACATGAGTTCTGCTAATATAAAAGGCAAGTTAAAACAGAGCAGAGGGGCGAAGAGGGAAAGAGTGTTACAGAGGTCATGTTTTATCCAGGAAGCTTAGTGTGGCATACTAAGTCTGGCATAGTGGTGAGAGTATGAATCAGAGGTTTTCACTGGTCATTGTTGACTCACTGCCTGTGGTTCTGGAAATTCAAACACCTGTTTCAATTTTCATGAAAAATTTGAGCTAGAGCTGGAAGAGTTTAAAAAAAACCCACGACAAAGGAAGAGAAGGAAAGCAGAAACGGAGATTAGAAACAGGCAGAGCAAACAAGATAAACAATAAGACAAAAGAAAAGGTAGAGAAGCTATCAATAATATAAGTTCTTAACATGCCATAACTGAGAGTGTGTTAAAATGTATTTAAATTATTTATTCAGAAACACAATTCCCCCAGAGACAAACAGAAAACAACTTTTTATTGTCAAGTTACTCAAAGTATGAATATTAATATTTCAAAGTTCACTTGTCCATGCACTGACATTAGTAACCCCAAAATATGATCAGCTTTTACTGAAAACATCAAGCTGTGATTTGAATATGTTCTGCTTTCTTATAAGAAAATAGGAAGAAGTACACACTTATCTGTGTTACAGCTTAGTATATCTTTTAAATATCTTCATAATTACATCTGCTTAATTATAGCTGTTATTATTCCCAGTCACTGATGCTTAAAACACTGATGAGAGCAAAGTGGTAACATAAAGAATGAGAGAAGATTCTAGACAGAAAGATACAAAGGAACAAGACTGAGGCAAAACAGGAAACTAGAATGGAAGAAGGCAGTGCCTTTGATGCATTCCCAGAGCACTCTGCAATATCTGAAGTGGCAAGCAGTCCATCCTCAAATGGTGTCAACTGAGGTATTGCACATAAAGTCATCATGTGACTGTACTCGGGCTACGCGTGGTTAAGTCCTCTGAGTGGCAGAAAGACAGCTGGCTCAAAAACTCTAGACTGTTTGCCCGAAAAATACCCAAAATACATCTCATATGGTGAAGAGCTGTTGCGCAATACACTGTCCAAACAGATTAAGAATGAAACGCTGGTTTTCCTTTTACAAAAAAAATAAGAAGAAAGAAAAGTAGATTTGTGCCATTCAGAGAGATGACTGCAAAACAGGCTCGGAAATGCTGACTTGCAATGAACATTTAAAATCTAGGGTATCTTTGTATTTCATGGAAATAAACAAAAACATGTAACATGGCTGACATGCATGTCCAAAGACATGCATGTTAGGTTAATTGGCTACTCTAAATTCTCCCTAGGATGAGTGTGTGTGTGTGTGTGTGTGTGTGTGTGTGTGTGTGTGTGTGTGTGTGTGTGTGTGTGTGTGTGTGTGTGTGTGTGTGTGTGTGTGTGTGTGAATGGTTGTCTGTCTCTTTCTGTGTTGGCCCTGCAATGGACTGGTGACCTGTCCAGGGTGTGCTCACACCTGTTAAATGCTGGGATAGGCTCCAGCTTACCCGCGACCTGTAATGGACTAAGCAGTACAGAGAGTGAATGTAAGAGTGAACAGTAAGGGATGCACCAATCTGATATTGGTATCGGTATCAGTACTAATACTTAAGAAAATTCTAGATCGGGTTTCGGTGACAATGGGCCCGATCCAGAGGTGCAGATATATTTCTGTGTAATTCTATACTGTGTGCTTTGAGTGACATCTTGCGCTAATGACGCGCCACACGGAAGCTCACATTGGTTTTCCAAGTGGAGCAAGCTTAAGATCAGCTATCTGGAACCTTTTCACACCACCTCAGCCCACACATTCAACGGCTATGTGCAAAACCTGCGCAGTGAAAGTTCAGAGAAGCTTGAGAAATCTGCTTGAGCAGGTCCCTGTCACTGAGTGGTATGTGTGTGAAAAAGCTTGACAAGTAAATTAGTGAAACCTGGCTATTATCTGTTATTTATGCCACATATTTTACAACAAATGTGCTCTGCCTGTCTGCTAGTGGGATTGTGCTCACCTGCGTGTGCACATGCATGTGTCTTTGCACATCGGGACGGAGGAAAATTGTGAACATGCAACCTTGTAGAGTCAGAAAGGACATGTCATCAATAGCTCTTTGGGCCCTTCGCTCTGGTCGCCCTGGATGGCCGGTGCCTGGCAGGGTCGGCGGCTGCCGATCTTGGCCTGCCAGGGCCTGTCCCCTTCTTTCCCTTGCCCCAAGCCTTGCGGAGGGCTCTGGCTGGGGGCCCTTGGTGGCTCTGAGGTTGTATTCATGATTGGGTGGCTTGGGTTCGTGCTCCAGGGTTGCTGCTGATGGCCCGGGTCTCTGGGCCACCCTAGTCTGCCTCGAGCATCTGTAGAGGCGTGGTCGCATTTGCACGATCACACTCATCACTCCTTATCGCTGATCACTCCTCATTCCTCATATTCTGCATGCTGACACAGTCACTGAGTTGTCCAGTGGGTTTATATTCCTGTTGTTTTTTTCTCTGTGAGTGAGCATCTGGTACTTCGGTTGTTGTTGTGATGCGTTTGTGTTATGTTTCTTGATTTGGTTATTATTTAGGAATTCTTGATTACTGTCAGCGCTGTTTGTTTTTTGTTTTATTATTTTGTAAAAGCAGTAGGAAATTCTCTGGTGTGTTTCTGTACAAGTGTAGCAGTTGGTTGCCTGGTAATAGTTTGGATTGAAGGGTCAATGCCTTCCATATGTTGCGTTTCTGTCTCCTCTTTCTTCTTTCTGCTTTCCTTTTTATATGAAATATTAACATGACGGATGTATCATACAGTGTATGATGCACAGGCACTGAAGGACACACAGAGAGAGAGAGAGAGAGAGAGAGAGAGAGAGAGAGAGAGAGAGAGAGAGAGAGAGAGGAGATTCACAGTCCTGGCAGGGGAAGGACATTTTTACAGTTCAACTGATATAAAGCTGCATAAGTGCGTGTGATGTATCCTCTTTTTACAAAAGAACATCAAATGTTTTCCTTCTTTTTTCACATTTTCTTGAATAATGTTTTTTAACAGTAGTAACTAACTCTCAAAATGAACTAATAGTACCCAAACCCCCCTCTCTGTGTTTTTTCATGCCTTTTGTTCTCAGTCTTCTGCTTGTCACATCAGCACTCACTTGGTTTAATCTGTCCGAAAGGTTTTCTGCTTACAGCTATTCATCACATGAATGTGAATGTTAGTGCGTAGGAAGGAAACTATAATTCTGAAAAGATTTTTAAAGAGACTGAAAGAAGAAAAAAATCATGCATGAATCTGACCAGCATGAGTGTTCCAACAAAGAGAAAGTGTGAAAAGCAGGCCAAGACAAAAAAAACAAGTAGAATGGAGAGCAAAGGGACCAGCAGGAGAGAGAGGGACATACTGAAAGAACAAAAAAAAAGATAAGTGAGAGAGACACTGGTAAATAAAAGAGGGAGGGGGCAAGTGGGGGGGTCAGATGAAAATAAAAAGCAAGGCATCAAACAAAAAGCAAACAAAGTAGCAACAAAGGTCTATTGGAATTTACACAAAACATTTCTCTCCGCAAAAACAAAGTTCACCATCATATTTCATCACATCTATCACAACTCACTAAACCATCCATTCCATCCAACATAGTAAGTCTAGTATGTATGTAGTAAGGTACTATTCATTTATACAGCTATGAGGCTAGTGAATGTCCTGCAAACCACAACAGACATGACTTTTATCCACACCTTCACAGGTGCAGTTATTTAAGACAAGTAAACCCCAACACCAGCCACATCCCCCAGGCTGCCACTGCAAGGCCAGATGGGACACAGAGGGGTGTAAAGCTGGACTTATATTTGTGCGACAAAACCAGCTCAGTCCCAGTTGTACTGTATTGTACTGTGTTGTGCTTCAGTAAGCACTGAGAGCAATATAAGAGTAAAGCTCCTTTGCTGGAGAAACTACACAATGACACCTTCTTTTAAAATAACCTCATTGGCTTTTACTGGATAATGACCATAAAAAAAGTTAAAAAGAAAACAGAAAAGTAAAATGAACACAAAAATGTACCATTTACCTGCAAGACATTAACTCAAGTTGACCAAAATATCTTTCTGCTGCTGTTTTCATTCATTTTAAAATTTATAGTATCCACTTTTTTTTACGTATAAGCAAAACAATGTAATGCAGTTTATTTTTGTGCATCTTGTCCTGCCTCCTGGGTGCTCCATCAATGTTTACAGCAGCGTTTACAGTAATGCTAGTACCAAACGCTCTGCACACTGCCTGTTTCTTTTTTCTATCCTTGCTCTTTCTCACAGTTGTAAATTTCTAGCTGCTGGCGACAATGAAGCAAACAAAATACAATTGTATTGGTGTGTGATATCATGTGCATTCCTGAGGTTTCATATAGGGTAGGGAGTATTCCTGTCTTACATGCATGGATGTTTGTGCATGTGAAATGTGATTCCTTGACTGATACAATGACCTCCGCCCAGCCCTGAAGACATAGACAATGCACACAATTCATCAAGGTTACACACACCTGAAAATAGTGCTACTTCTGTCCCAAAGGTATTAGACACACACTAAACTACTCTGAATTATTCATAAAAAAATATATTTTATTGTCATTGCACAGAATGCCACAACCAGATTCAGAATCCCCTCCCCCATAGTGTAATAAATAAATAAATATACATCATGCTATAAAGACACTAAAAACATACTAAAAAGAAAGATACTCAAAACAGTAAACAAATTAACATAAAGTTATATTTAAAACAATAACCACATTACTACTGAAAGTCCAGACAAACACGAAAATGATACCATATCTCTGTGGAAAGGATGTCTGTGAGCATTACATTTACCATCTTAGAACCCAGCGACTGTAAACCAATTTTACGATTATTATCAGACAACAGAAATGTGTCACTTAAAGAATTTCAAAAGCCGATCAGATGATAGATCTAAAGCCTGTTCTTTATAGTGCAATATCTTTTTAAACTAATCTTAGTTAATAAGAACAGCTTAGAACAGGAAAGTTTTTTTGTGGTATAAAATAAGTCACAATTAAATACAAATGAGAATAAAAGCTAAATAAACACAACATGTCTAATTAACAACAAATTATACTAAGGCATTAAATTAAAAAAATAATAGTTTTAAAATAAATTAAAAAAAAAGAACTGCAAACGATTTTTTTTCATTTGTATGTGTGTAGCCCACATGGACCCTCATCTAAAGGCTGGGAAACATTTGCTGCTGGGTCTTAAATGCAGCATTATTGGACTAGTGTCACCCTTTTTCACCATCCATTTTCATCAAGCTTTGAGAAACCACCCATCATATATTAACAATAAATATCAGCTGGTTTCGATCAATGCTCAGTCTATTAAACCACTCTTAAAAAACGATAATGCTGAAGTAATATAGGGCTGAACTACACTTGACTGAAGACAAACCCTTAACAATTATTCAAAGGTGGAGAAATAAATGAACAAAGAAACCTTCTCTGACAGAGACTAAAGAAGAGTCAGACCATATTTAAATATGTCAGAAGTTAATTAGATCTGATCTGCAAACAGTTGATGCCAGAAAATACAAAGAGTTACTAGAGAATACTAACAGCAGCATGGTCCTGCATCACTCCTCATATTATCTTGGTTTGCCCCTTTTTTCCACTGTTTGTACTCTTTGTCTGTCTCATGCATTTTTCTTCTTCTGTAATGTTGAATACATGAAGCAGAAACCCTCCATAATACATGTGATCCTTCCAGAGCTAATGACACTGAATGCAGTTTAGACCCAGACTGAGTCAAAGTGAAACCAGAGTGAAGTTGTTCAAACAACACATGAATGAGTAGGCTGGTCATTCATTAAGTCTTTCATATTATATGAAACAACAAGATGTTGTAAATCAACATGTAGGACTGATTTTAGCATCAGTAGACCGTCCTTCACCTACGAACAATTCCTTCAACAGTACAGTGTACAGTAGGATACCAAAAAATCCACAGAAACAATATTCATCACATAACATTTTTCCACCCCTGTCAACACCTTTTTGATGGCTTTCATTTGCAAATTACAAACATTCGATTACAGCAGCATACAGAGCTCAAACACACACATCAAAGAATGCAGGGGAAGAAAACATTAAAAAATGTATGGCAACTTCTGAGTAGACATTCTCATGAGGATACTAACTCCATCCCCCTTCCCCCTTCGCAAACACATACACACAGGTGTACTGAGGGAGTCTGCCTCCATCTCTGATTTACCAGCTGTCAGACTCCACCCCTGACAAAGCCATGAATAATGTAGGCTGCACTGCATGCTGGGAACCATTAAACCATAAAAAGAGAGAATTACATTGCAGCTGACTTATAATGTGAACACAGTTTCCCTTAGTGAACCAAAACACTGTCCATCAATGTGTTGTTCCATGTTTCACAAGAAATGTCATTGATGTGGCACTTAATGAGACGATGGGCAGTTCTGCAGGTTAAATGGCATGATAGGTAAAAGCTGCATTTCTACCACAGGAACCTTACCAGGAACAAAGGTGTTTTGGGGGGGTGCCTTCCTCAACCCCATCAATATCCACTGAAGGAACCATGTTCTAAACTGGTTTGTGGGGGAGTGTGGTAGTCCTCACACTCCAACAATAACAGACACCTTAAACTTGAGTGGACTTTATTTGGTACATTCGATCTGTACCTTAGAGGTCTTATTTATCAAGCTGCCAATCAGCTTTCAGGTACACCTGGAATTAAGGTGTTAAATCAACATCATGTTTGTTGGTGAAAGAGCTCATAAGTGTATGTAAAGAAAGATGGCAGCCATGACAGGAGCCAAGCAGCTACCTTATAATTACACACATCTCATTCAGGGGACATCAAAGCTGATGTACTGCTGAGTACTTTGGGCTAGGAAAGTACCAATGGAGGGAAAACACACATCAAGTCAGCACTGCAGGACTCACTTTAACAACAGTGCCGTCATCATTTACCTGAATCTGTGTTGCTGGCTTGGTGTGTGTAAGGACACGACGATGCAGGGCCGTGCTTCCTCAGTTTAGTACATATGAATCATGAGAAGGAACTGTAGCAGTTTAAAAAGGATTTCTTGGGTTTGTCGTTAAAGAACATTTTAGTGGTAATGAAATATAAACAGGGCAGAAATAATCTTTTAGACCCTTGAATAAATCTGAAAACATTTAAGTTCTAATGCAATAAAATTAAACATCTGTATTTGCAGCTTTCAAATATAGTGCCAAATGCAGGAATTATGGACAAATACCACAATAAATAACAAACTTTTCAACCAAATCAGAATGACAAACCACTGCAACCACTCCATGTTGCAACTACGGAGTCAAACTCTGTAATCACAACATACCAACATGTTTCTTTCACATCCATAGTGCTGCTGTGCAAGACAAAGAATCCCCAGAAGAGGATCAGCAGTACGTTCGCCGGAAAGAACTGAGCTGCTGATGGACTTCACCAGTCCGGCTTACCTGTTATTATCGTGTCTGGGTCACTTCTCTCAAGGATTCAACCTGCAGCCTAAACAGAGAGTGAGACCATTGTTAGAACACACTTATCATCTGATTTTTACTTTCTCATTTCAAGTGCATTAACAGAAATAAAAAATAAATAAATACCATGCTAATAAATGGCACAGAAATAAACCTCTAAATTAGTCAAGACAATTCAGATAGCTCTTGTCATTAATACAGCTTTCTTTTCTGTAATCAGACATTGGCACCAGTTTTAAGCAGGCCTGAATTACAGGAAACAAAAGGCTAGACGAGCAATGGCACCACTTCCTGGGTTGTAAGCATTTTATTACCCTGAATAAAATTGCATTAGAAGTCAGCAGAGTTTAAAATAAAACTGACAGGAACAGCAAAGATTAAAGTGGCAGCCTTATAGTACACTCATTATGGTATCCGTTTACTAGAAATCTGCCTTAAAACAGAAGGCCAAATTGCAGTTCACCAGAAAAAAACCACAAACTTCAAATACTTCTTTTCTTTTGTTTGGTCTAAGTTTGTTTTTCGTTGTTCTGTCTAAACCTTTAGTTTCATTACCATAAAATTTGAATCCTTATTAAATTTAAAAGTATGCCTCCATCTCGTTATCAGAGCCAGTTTCAACACATCACTGCATCTCTGAACAAGACGGAGACAATCAACTACTCTGCAAAAAGCATGAACTCTCAACCCCATCCAACAAGTATGCGATGGGCTGAAAGGAATAAGGTTCATGTAAGAACAAAAACTGGGAAACTAAAAGAAATATATAATTTCTGGTAGGAGTACAATTTGTTCAATTTCTAAAATATATTAACGTTGGTGAGTCCTTCGTTTTTTTGTTTTTTGCAGAAGAGGTTCACAAATCCAAAAAACTGCCGTTTGTTGAGTGAGGATCAAGTCATTTGTGTGCATACAGCATGGTGGGGGGGCAAACAGAAGGTCAGGGGGTGAGTGTCAGTCCTGCAGCTGTCCACACATTCACACCTCACTGTGAAAAAGCACACACCCACACGCAGATTGCACAGCCGACAGCCAGAAGGTTGAGCACACGCAAGTCAAGATTATAGCCAATTAAGGAGTTTTTAAACTCACTGCACTGACCTGTGACCTGAATGTCGCCACCTGTGAGTGCAGCCTCATGGGTGTGCTGCTCTTTCACCCATGTTTCTAGCAAATATTTACATGAAAAAGAACAGCTGGACAGTTGCCTTTGATAATCATACACACATACACAACATGTTACATGTACCAGTGGCCTGCAAGCCTCTAACACAGACATATACCTCATTTTCTGAGACATTTTAAAGATGCTCCAGTTATTGATGAGCAGGAATAAATCAACATTCTGAGTTTGTTAAATCACAAGCAAATGTGTTCTTACTAGGGCTGAATGATAAAACGTTTTTAAATCAAAAATGTTGCAATTACCAATTGATTTTATGTTACATGACGCCTAATCTATGTTTTAAACTTTCAAAGTCCACGATTTTACAAATCCACTCCTTCACTTCCTGTCGTTTTTCATGTGCACTAGTCATTAAAACATCATGTGACAGCTGAACTCAGCCGTTTAGTCACATTTTCAATCCTCATCACAGACTAATTTTCCATAAATGACTGAAATGCTTTAATAAAAAACACGGAGGACAGAAAAGAATCCACCTTCTGAAATGTTCTGATGAAGGGAATAAAGCTTGTTTTACTAAGTGGAGTGGCTCTAAATGTTCTTAAAGTTCGGATCTCAGCCATAATATGACTCAGAAATGTCTACATTGACGGTAGATTCAGCTTGTTTAGCTCCATCTCTGTGATGGGCATGAAGTTCTCGACCAGTGTTTCCATCTTCACATCTCATTTCTTGTCAGATTTGAGCCCAGTGTGGAAACAAGCATTTATACCTTAGATAGTATTTTTCTAAAAGTTGGTGATATAAAACAAAACTCCTGAAGATCAAAATCAAATCAAAATCAAAACTTTATTTATAAAGCACTTTTCATGCCACAGACAAAACAAAGTGACACTTATGCATATTAGAAATAAAAAAAAGTCTTTGCATAGATCAAAGTAGAATTACATAACAATAAAAACACTCATTAAAATATTTCACACAGTCGCACGCACACACGTATACACACACACCAAGCAGACCCCCACCCACCCATTCTGTACTAACATGACTCTCTAATTTCTGTCTCCGAACTGCATGTTGGTATAAATACTAAATTTGATAAACATCTGGCCGGATGCAGCTGTGAGGAAAGAATATCAATGTCATGGGGATCCATCCACACCAGGGGCCAGTCGACCCATGTCCAACAGCGGCAACCACCCCCATCAGGACAGACCGGGACCCACACCACAGCCATAGGGCTGCAGTGCAGGGCCTCAGCCACCCCGATAAGAGCAATCACCGCGGCAACAGCCCCCAGGCCGAGCAGGCAAAACCCCTGGCGTGGAGGATCCCCACAAGGAAAACACTGGAGTTAAAATGAAGATTAATTAACCTTAAGAAACAATAAGAACAGCTAAGAATGAATGAATGAATGAATGATTAAATAAGAATTAGTAGAGTTGAGCAAAATGAAAATAAAATAACGTGAAATAGAATGATGTAACAAATTAAGATCAAATTAAATTTAGTTAAAAGCTAAGCTAAAAAGGTAGGTCTTAAGCTTCTTTTTAAAAACATCAACAGTCTCTGCAGCCCTCTCAGAGGACCTCTGGCAGACTGTTCCACAGACAAGGGCCGTAACAACGGAAAGAGGCCCTGTCAGTGTCGGTGAGGGTTTATGACTTAAAAGAGGTCCGATAAATGAGGATGTCACCTTGTGCTGTGAAGAGATGGGCTTCCGAGTTTACATCATTTTCTGACAACACATAGCGATAAATGGTTACTTGAGAAAATAATTCACCAAATAATAAGAAATAAAATATTGTTTGTTGCTCCCTTTATTCAATTTGTGCTAAATAACTTCATTAAACTCATTTTCAAAGACTCCTCTTTTTTTGTATAAGAGCAAAACCTTTAAATATTTGTCAGTATTTAATAAGTAATTCATGATTCATTGTTTAATAAAATTATTAAAATTTTAAGTAGAATTTGAGTTTACTGAAATTATAATAAGAATAATATATCATTTTTTCCATTATCATTATCAACATTAGCTTTACAGCCCTCACTGGTGACAACCTCAGTATTAGAACGGGCCAGACAGGTTTAGCTCCAGATTAGCTTTGTCTGTTCAAGTTAAGATTGAAGCACCAGCAACATCATTAGGACATGAGGATCAGCAGGAAAATCCAACATGTTGGTCTCTAAACCAGATTTGATCCCCCTGATCTGCTGCCTGCCTCATCCGTGAGGTGAAACATATAAAACACGTCAGACTACCTGCACATAGAAAGTACATGGCAGATACATTTGAGAGCTACTGTGTTTCATGGCAACAAGCCTCGTTACGCCTACCGAGCATGCAGACGTAACATAAATACTAACAAGCACTTAGTATAGATGTATACAATAAAATATGAACTTCTATAAGTTTTTTTAAAATAGGAAGTCTATAGGGCTGGGCGATATGGCCTAAAAATAAAATCTCCGATTTTTTATAACCAAATTCTGATTTTAATCAATTTTTTTTCTTTTCTTTTACAAAACATAAATAAACTTATTAAAAACATTTATTTTTTTATATAGATGAATGGCAGCAAAAATAAAGCATATAATGTCATAGCTTTTCCACCATATAAACGACTTCATATCTTACATAGAAATATGTGACACAATGCATCCGCGATCTCTTTCCATCTGGATCATTATCATACAGGATCCACTGCAGAAATAATTCCCCTGATGAAGGATGTCTCTTAACTAGGGTTTGTGGGTTAAGTTGAGTTCTGCATCTCATAGAGAACAGCATTTCTCACTGCCGTTATACGCACAGCTAAATCTCAGGAATGAGTGAAGGGTCCCTTTACTGAAATTCTGTCAGACAAACACTGTGCTGGTGTAGAGGGAGGGCTAAGTGTGCTGCTAACTAACTATGGAAAAAAAAATCCAGATTTTCATAAAAATAAAACTCCATAAAAATGAGTAGTGGACTTGGGAAGTTAAAAGTGTGATTAAAGCTGCAACAAAAAAAATCAGAATGTAGCTTAAAAAAGACCACTCAGAGTTTTCAAGGAGCCGTGTGTCATAACAGTGCTTTGTCCAGCAGTCCGTAAATAAAACCTGAGACATAAGGACAAATGAAAGAGTAATTGTTGACAAACTACAGCAGTTTGCCTGGTCTTAGATTTCTTTTACAGTTCATTACATGTCAAAATGTCATAACCCCTGATATAATTTACTTTTCATTGTAACAACATTTTTAATACAAGACAATGCATGTAGAGGGCAGGCTGACACACTTTACTGACCATATTTAAAACTTGGTGAGTATGTCAGAGAGGGAGGAGGGTGTCGTGATTGTCAGTCTGTTAAAACAGAGGTGAAAGCACGGCATGAAACATTCCCCTGGGGGAGAGAACAGGGGGGGGGGGCGCATAGGAGCTTAAAAGTTAAAACAAATTAGGAAGGAAAGGAACGAGGGACAAAAAGAGGCAAAGAAATGTTTCAAAGACTTTGAGCAGTAAAAAAGGTGTTCTTTTTCACTGATCTAATAGCAACAGACTGCCCCCCCACCCCCTTCATGTCTGAATAAGCATCACAATGCGACAACAATCTCAAACCTTTTCCCACGACACTGTTGCACCTTCTGTGTGAATCACAGGCCTGTCTGCAATGACCTTTTCAGATTAACTGTTGAAGTGGCATTGCTTTGCTCTGATAAGCGTTTATGCCAATGGCTTGCCCAAACAATAGCAGTTTGTCATTGTGGTGAGAAAAGCCTATGTGCTTGTGGCAGTGCATTATGAGAAGACACATGGCAGTACATCACAACACACCCTAGCATATTGAGGACACCCTGGCAGGGCTAATGCTAGCCCTTTTTTAAAGTATGGGGCAGATGCAGTATACTTGCTAATAACTAGGAATGTCCTGATAATATTCTTTGTCCTAGATACCGATTTAAGACTGAGTATCAGCATTAACTGGATCTGCAACACCTGCTTATATATATATATATATATATATACACACATACACATACATATATACACACACACACACACACACATATATGTATGTGTGTGTGTGTGTGTCTGAAATTTTTATCATAGGTGCATGTCCACTGTGAGAGACACAATCTGAAAAAAAAAAATCCTGAAATCACAATGTATGATTTTTTTAACAATTTATTTGTATAATACAGCTGCAAATAAGTATTTGAACACCTGTCTATCAGCTAGAATTCTGACCCTCAAAGACCTGTTAGTCCGCCTTTAAAAATTAGATTAAATTTAGAATTAAATTTAGCTTTAAATTAGAAGCACCTGCTTGAGGTTGATAGCTGCATAAAGACACCTGTCCACCCCATACAATCAGTAAGACTCCAACTACTAACATGGCCAAGGCCAAAGAGCTGTCCAAAGACACCAGAGACAAAATTGTAGACCTCCACAAGGCTGGAAAGGGCTACGGGGCAATTGCCAAGCAGCTTGGTGAAAAAAGATCCACTGTTGGAGCAATTATTAGAAATGGAAGAAGCTAAACATGACTGTCAATCTCCCTCGGACTGGGGCTCCATGCAAGATCTCACCTCGTGGGGTCTCAATGATCCTAAGAAAAGTGAGGAATCAGCCCAGAACTACATGGGAGGAGCTGGTCAATGACCTGAAAAGAGTTGGGACCACCGTTTGGTAAAACACTAAGACGTCATGGTTTCAAATCGTGCATGGCATGGAAGGTTCCCCTGCTTAAACCAGCACATGTCAAGGCCCGTCTTAAGTTTGTCAATGACCATTTGGATGATCCATGGGAGAAAGTCATGTGGTCAGATGAGACCAAAATAGAACTTTTTGGTCATAATTCCACTCACCGTGTTTGGAAGAAGAAGAATGATGAGTACCATCCCAAGGACACCATCCCTACTGTGAAGCATGGGGGTGGTAGCATCATGCTTTGGGGGTGTTTTTCTGCACATGGGACTGCACTGTACTAAGGAGAGGATGACCGGGCCATGTATTGCGAGATTTTGGGGAACAACCTCCTTCCCTCAGTTAGAGCACTGAAGATGGGTCGTGGCTGGGTCTTCCAACATGACCATAACCTGAAGCACACAGCCAAGATAACCAAGGAGTAAGAAGCATATCAAGGTTCTGGAGTGGCTTAGCCAATCTCCAGACCTGAACCCAATAGAAAATCTTTGGAGGGAGCTCAAACTCTGTGTTTCTCAGCGACAGCCCAGAAACCTGACTCATCTAGAGAAGATCTGTATGGAGGAGTGGGCCAAAATCCCTCCTGCAGTGTGTGCAAACCTGGTGAAAAACTACAGGAAACATTTGACCTCTGTAATTGCAAACAAAGGCTACTGTACCAAATATTAACATTGATTTTCTCAGGTGTTTAAATATTATTTGCAGCTGTATTATACAGATAAATTGTTAAAAAAATCATACATTGTGATTTCAGGAATTTTTTTAGATTAGGTCTCTCACAGTGGACATGCACCGATGAAAATTTCAGACCCCTCCATGATTTCTAAGTGTGAGTACTTGCAAAATAGCAGGGTGTTCAAATACTTATTTTCCTCACTGTGTACACACACACATATATACACACATATATATATATATATATATATATATATACACACACATATATATATACACATTACCGTTCAACAGTTTGGGGTCTCTTCCCTATTGAATCCCATGGCAAAGTGACCCCAAACTTTTGAATGGTAGTATATATATATATATATATATATATGTATGTATATATTAATATTAATCTTCAGTGGGTGGCAGTATGTGGGAGGACTCTCTAATGTCCAATGAAGTAGGTCATTTGCAGATATATTAGACAACTGCATTTCAATAAGTTTCCACTGTAGTGGACACTGCATCAGAAAATTGTTGAAAAAAAATCTAAAAAATAAATTTAATATGGAACAACTATTTGCTCTATAACCAAGCAAAGCTGGGCAGAAACAATATCAGTGTCACAGCAACTCCTCTCTCCTATATTATTATTATTATTATTATTATTATTATTATTGCTCTAAATACTCAGTAAAAATGTATTAACCTGTATCTAACAGAAGGAGATTTATTTCATCTGTATGTATTAGCCTTTGATAGACTAACTTTCATAAGGTGTAGGTAAGAAAGTATAATTTATTTTTTAGGTTGACTATTCCATAATGTTGATTTTATCTTCTCTTTAAAATATACACAATGCTGATGACTGATTTTCATTTGTCTAGAAAATCACAAATGTGAAATGCTACGGAAGAAACATGCCAGCATCTTTTATTTCAAAATATTTTATTTAGATAGATAATGAGAATTACTCTGGCAAAATCAAAAAAGATGAATACTAAACGAACACGTGGAAAGAGAGACTTTCCTTGTTTGACAGAGAGATGAGCGGGATTTATAGATAATTGTATTACAATTGTTTCACTGGGTATGTCAGACAGGCCAAAAGGAAGAGGTAAAAGAGAGATGGAGACAACGAAAAAAGGCTGAAGGGGAGGAAATCAGAAAAATGAAAACAGAAAGGAGCAGAAGATAAAGCCACACTAATAGAGATTGGAGATGAAGAGTAGGAGTACAGAGTAGGAGGTTCTCTAAATAAGATATGTATGGAAATGAAGACAACAGGAGGATGAAAAGACAGAAGAGAGGACAGTCCCTAGGAGGAGACTAGAAGAGAAGAAAAGACTTGAGATAGAAACGCACAAGAGAGATTATCTCTGTCTTTTGCCTGGGATTTGTTTTGGCTGGGTTATATCTGTAAAATATGATATAATGATGTTGGTATTTGAGAATATCAGGATACAATGCTGGAACTCCCCCTCCCTCCATCTCCTCTAAAGCACAGACACAGTGTTATCATGTTGAAATAGCCTGATGCAGACATAAAATAATTTCCTGGAGTGCTCCGACTTTAAGGCTGCAATAATAAATAGTTTCTAATAATGATTAACTATTCGGTCAAAGCTAATGTGCTATCTAGAGATCATTTGTGTCCAACTACATTTAAAGTGATACCAGCCAAAGCAGCAGCAAATCTTTAAAACAGGTCTAACCAGAAAATGACTGTTGAACTGTAACAATGTGTGGAAATTAAGGTGACAATCACCATGCACAGGTGTTAGCAGTGATCATGTCTGTTAGCTGAGCCATGTCTTAAATGGGATTTTTGACCTCATTACTGGAGGTCATCGCCAGGGGGAGTACACAGCAGTTGGACTTTGAAATAGTGAAAACATTGTATTTCCAGGGTATCAACCCCGAAAACACTTCCAATCAGTTGCCAACTGTTAAGACACGAGTGTGTGCAACGTGGAGTAAAAATCACACAGATGCTGGTGTGCGGACAAGGTCCGAGAGACTGTCTTCAAAACTATCCACCATTGGGTTTTTCCTCGGACCTGTTGTGTTCATGCTCTTAGTTGCATGAGCGCCTCTAGCGTTCAAGTCAACATTGCACCTTGCACACGCAACACATTACCTCACGTCAATGCGTGCAGCCTACGTGGCAAACGAACGCTGGGAATAGTTATAGGCTAGGCTAGGTAAGTTTATTTATATAGCACAATTCCATGACAGGGTGATTCAAAGTGCTTTATAGAAAACAAGAAGCATAGACAATCTGTTATAGGCAATCTGTGTTTGAATGACAACTGAAAATCAGTAACAATAAAAATGTAAATAAACTGATGTTTGGTTACAATAAATACATTTATTACACCAAATGAATGACATTTGTAATTCATTTTTTCTAACTTTACTGGAGACAGATATGAGGACTTGTACCTTGGGCTGTAGATTTACATAAAGCTAGCATACTCAGTCATCTTTATGGCTAACTAAAAGTTTGTACTTTTGTGATTCGCTGAGGAAACACTGCCCTAGCTCGGGTTTTCTTTCTTAAGTTGCTATGTTCCAGTGATGTTTGGAGGACAACTTTTGGGCAGCGAGTGTCTAGACACCAGCCAATGATAGCTACGGTTGTAAAGAGCTAAAAGAAATATGATGAGTCTTTTCAGAATAACCATTGTGTCTTTACTGCAGCTCAGTGCTCTGTATGTAAGGTATGGAGGCCAAATAAGAGGTCAATGTTGATGCACCTCTGATCCGGAAACAGATCAGTCATCGAGCTGAATTAATTTGTGTATGTGTTTGTAAAGCCAGCTTCACACCAGGAATGTGGCATGTGCATCAAGTGTGCTTTGCTGAATGCTGCATCACGACTGCATGTTTGTATTCACATCAACAACCTTTCTGCTACACAGCAACTGGCTGCAACATTTAGAAACTAGACAAAAGGTGTGTTGCTGCTGATATGAAGTCTGCTGAGAACTGCTTCCCTGACACTTACCTTACACCGTAAAAAAGGCACCATGCCAAAAGTCTGGAAGGCACAAGGCTGAAGCATTGCTCCAGCTGTGGTGAAGACGTCTGTTTAATATGTTAACATGAGTCAAAATGAAAACCATCATGTTTTACACATGCCATGCTCCCAGATTGAAACTGGCATAAGAAGGAGCTAGCATGATGGAAAACACTGCCCAAGCTACAAACTTGGATTCATAGTAAGCCGTCAAAGTAGTTGTCTGATAGTTTTTTTAAAGGTTCAATTTCCAGATAACACAGTCTCTGTTTAATATAGTCATATATCAAATTATTAAGTTAGTGTCAAACTCACTGCTCTGAATTCTTAACTCTCTCCTTTCTTAGAAAGGAAAAGGAACATTTAAAAACACCAGTGCATGTTATGATTCCCGTTATTAACGTATGATGACCTTTGAATTCTTCCAGAGTTTCAACTGATCACCAAGTTAAAAAAAAAAAAAAACAATAATTTGCAGAAATGACTGACAGACAGCAGCTCATCTCACTGGCAAGATGGAAAGCGAGATTCACAAAGCACCTACGCCACAGAGTGGTCTTAGAGGTGGAAGTCGTTTCCCCTCCAGAATCTCCTCAGCTACACAAGAACAAGGAGATCCTGAACAGTATCAGTCTGAGTGTTAGCGCTGCTGCATTGGCTTGTCAGTAGCTCTGGAAAGCTGTGGAGACTCGCGGCAGGTTGTGGCAGCTGCAGGAAGTCCGCTGTAAATTGCCGCTGCTATGATCTGAGTTGCTGTCTGTCGCCAGATGAGGATCAGCAGGTAAAGAATAAAGTCTGGTGTTACCTTTAAACCCCTCAAACACACAAATCTGTCCCATTGCAGGAATATTTCATTAAAAACTCTGAAAGAATAGAAGTCTGAAACTAGCAAATCTACACCATATAAGTTTACATACATTCATATGCATTGCTGGGTGTGGTTTTCTATGCCTGCAAGGTGAGGACCCGCCTATCTGCATCTGGAGGGAAGGGCTGTGAGGTTTTTAAAATTTTGTCATGATATAGAGAAGCACCAAGTAAGGCTCAAGTACGCCTCTTCATCACAAAAAACAAAACCGGGTTTGACCCTGTAGGGATGTTACGAGCCATTTTTGACCAACAAATCCCATTTAAAAAAAAACTAACTTTATTAACAGTATAGGTGGTTTTCATCACAATTAAGTAATACCATGTTATTTAAAGCTCAAAAAACACATTTTAGGATGCACTAAGTAATTGGTCCTAATGCTACTGTAGGCTAATGAAGTTGACACTGGCTAGCTTAAACAATGTGGGCAGTCATCAATGCATCGTAATGTACTAACCACTGGTTGCAATTTCAGATGAGCCTATTAAAATTCCCCCCACCCCCTCACCTTGCTGTACAGGTCCAAGTGTGTTGGGCTTATCAGACATCCTGTGTGGTCTGTTAAGATCAAATCATTACAAGTGAAGCACTTCACTTGGTGTGTTTAATTTGGCTAAACAGTATGAGTCTAGACACAGTCATGTGATGAAAATACACACTCGTGTGGTAATCTCTCAGCAGGCATACACATTCCCACAAAAAAGATCTACAGTATGTAATCATGTGATGATGTAATCCACAGCCACACTTTGTGTTTCTCCAGGGGATGCAAGGCAACAGGGTGTGAATGCAATATTTAAGCACTGAAAAATTCTCTCTCACACACACACACACACACAGAAGGCTGGAAATCTGAGATGTGACAGAAACCCTCCCCAATATACTGTTTCCATTTCTATCTGTTAATCATTTATTTGTGTCTTGTGGCTTTATCTCATACTGTGTGTGTGTTACTGCAAGGTGTGGCTGGTCACAATGAGTGGGTGGCTCCTCCACCATATGATTTCTAGACCCGACACACATGATGATGTTAGATCACGTGGGAAAATGGGACTGGGCTTGACGGCATATCCAACCTTCACTTTCACATCTGCTGTTACAACATAGACCTGCAGCAATGTTAATGTATGAAGAGTGATTCTTTCATTCCAATGACTCTATGCAGAAAACTTGCTGTACATGTCCAGAATCACAGAGGCTTCTTAAACCAGGTATATCTGACTCTCCTGAAACAACTGATAATATTTGTCCTGAACCTAAATCTTTACAAATACCCATGAACATGACACAGGGGTAAAGAAGTGTCTCATTTAGGCCATTTAAAATATATCACTGGCTTTCAAGAAAAACATTTAATTATATAAACGTAGATGCATTTCTTTTTAAAGCTGAGATTGAGTAAACCTATATTTTGACAAACAGTAAGTTTCTAAAGGAAATACCCTTGAATCAGCATGAAAAATACATCAAATTCAGCCATTGTCACCATGGAAAGGAGCTCCACTTGTAAAAGTTTAATCCTCTGCTGTGGAAAAAGCTCAGATCAAGCAGCCAACTCCTGCTTTCATGAAACCAAAACATTGTTTTTTAAGCAAAGTATTTTCAGTTTACATTAAACAATTAAATTACAATTAAACCCCAATAATACCACTATCTTTCAGATCCTGAAACATACTATTAACAGCTTCAAGATGCATCCAAACCCAATTTTGGCTTCTTCGCACATCAATGAATTGGACAAAAAAACATCTTAAAAAAATGTAAAATGCCAAAAATTGATCCAGGATCCCGCCTTACATCTGGATTCAGCCTGCTTCATGGATAGAAAAGAGAACAT
This sequence comes from Melanotaenia boesemani, assembly GCF_017639745.1. NCBI lineage: Eukaryota > Metazoa > Chordata > Actinopteri > Atheriniformes > Melanotaeniidae > Melanotaenia > Melanotaenia boesemani. The sequence continues at coordinate 10,209,771 of NC_055690.1, read as the reverse complement.
GTAGTTCCATGTTGTTGGGGTTCGTCTAGACGGCGTGCACAGCAGCCTTCCAGGCAGACAGTCTATCCATTATTCAGCTGCTGGCAGGATCCTGACTGCTCCACAGCCTGTATTACTATTTATGTTGGTATGACTTGTGAGTGTCCACACAGCAAAAAAAAGGTATTTTAATTTAGCATCACTTACAGAAATATGCCCATATTTCATATCTAATTTGTTACACAAGTCCAAAACAAGTTTTAAATATAGGAAAACCCAAAATAGCCTGGCAATGTCAGAAACATTGCTGACTTTGCACAACTCTGCCTTTAAAGGAACAGTTTAACATCTAGGGAAATATACTTATTCGCTTATCGTGCAGCCCTCTCTTGGCAAATCACAAGACTGGAAACAGAAGATGGCAGCTAGCCCACTTTTGTCTAAGGGTAACAAACCAGCCTACCAGAACCCTGAAAGCACACCATTTTATTTGGTTTATCTGAACATAAACTGAAGTGTAAAATACCAAATTTTATATTTATCATAATACATATATGTGAGAGTTATCACACTTCAAAGTCTCAGCAAGAAATAAAAAAAATATGACTATCACGTCTTAGCTTATGGAAGGCTCCATGTCTTTACATAAGCACACAAGCATCAAAATAAATCAGACCTGAATGGGTTGACTATTTGCTTCAGTCTTACATTAATTACGTTTTAAATATTGCTCCATTCCAGGGTGTATTTATTATTCAATAAACCATTTCTTTGAGACAAAGCTGTTATATTTCAGCAGGTGTGTTTCTTCATACAAGCCACAAACAACTGATTAAAAAAACTCCCCTTGAGACTGAAATAAAACAAATGACATCACAACTTGGTTTAGTGTATTGTGTCCTTGTGAAGGGTTTGTCCTTTAAGATAAAACAGCTCCTATTGTTGGTTAGGAGGTCCAAATCCCCCAAACTAACTGTCTCACTGTTAAAAACAGTTTAATTGACAGTTGAGATAAGACCTACAGACCAGCCAACAGGAACACACACATGGATATAATACACACACACAAACATACACACACAAACAAAAGTCTGCTGTGCCCTGAAGTAGCCAAGTCAAAGCCACAGGAACCAAATGGGTCATTAACCCCCGTCACTCTCCGCCATGCCGTTAAGGTGTCGAAGTGACAACTGGGTTTCTTGATACTTCACATGGCGCAATAAAACTTCCTTCACCACACCCAGGTTTCCATGGTAACCGCTGTGTGACTATCAGCACAAATCCATAACCAAGTAAATGAGCACGCCTCATTATTATTTACATACCAGAAATACAGTTTTACTCACAGTTTTGACTGCTGGAGCTCTTCTGCAACTATAATTAGAGTTATTTAACATAAAAGGTTAAAAAATAAATTGATTTGTACAGATTCCTACAATCACTATGACACACTTCAGTTAAAAAAGTGGACTTCCTGTTCAAATGAGGGCTGGTGTCCTCATTGATCAGAAATGTTATCAGCCCTTTGATCGCTTGTATAAATAAAAGAAGTTAAGTGCTATGACTCAAGTAGGTGGATCAGACTGGGATTCCAGTTACAACCAGACATAAATCTGACTTGTTAAGTGGTCAAGCTTAGTCAACCTTACTGACTTTGGTGCGGAGTGAGCATTTTAACATGTCACCAAAGAAAGAAATTTAATTATAGCATTATTTCCTCTAAAACCAAACTATTAAAAACGCAGATAACCTGAAATCAAATTAAATTAAATTTCTCAGCACCACACTAAGATATGTGAACTATTTTAGTGTGTGACATAATAGATCACATAAAAAAGCCCATCCCAACAAGCCTAAAGGAGGCATATCACCTCCTTAAAAGTAATTCAATACAATGCAGGTGTGTTTTTGTTAAGCAGTCATATGAAAGAATTATGCACATGCAAAACAATTGTGTGTTAAATTCAAAAGGTGCTGGTTTAAAGTAATGCAACAAGGTAATGGTTAGTATGTTTACTCATCAAAATAGGTGCAACTGATCTTCTTAAATTGTTATTAAAATAATTGAAGAAAAAAATTGAGGAAAAAATTAACTTTCTTTTCCTGTCAAAAGATCATATTGAAAAAATGGTTAATGATAAGTTACTGTAGTTACTGAAGTTGTTCATCCTTAAACTAGAAAGCCTTTATATATATATATATATATATATATATATATATATATATATATATATATATATATATATATATATATATTTCTTTTAAGTGGCTTAACCAAACCAGAACCATTTTTCTAAAACAGACTGAAGTGCATGTAAATGAAAAAGCAACTAATGTCCAAAGAAAAATATTTCAAAGACCTTCAGCCATAAAACTATTACTAAACAGTAATAGTAAACTCAAAACCATTTTAAAAGATTGAAAGAAAACCTGTTATTTGGATGCAAAATATAAAGAAATGAAGGGTAGCTTAGGACTTATGCATAGTATTTTACTCATTTTGTTGTTTCTTAGTAAAACAAACTGCAAATATCTGAAAAAAAAACATTAACAATAAGACCTAATCCAGAAAGCTTAATGCAGAGCTTCTTATAACAGGGAGGAAAGGGCAATGTCTGCCCAAATGAGCATGCACTGAGAGAAATATGGAGGCAGAAAACAAGTTCAAGAGTTTCAAAGCTGAGATTGTGTTTGAAGAGTCAACAAGCAGTTCAGAGTTTAACTGTAACATAAATGTCGTTGCGACCTGGTCTGTCTGCAGTACAATGCAGCAGATAGACGTGCTGCCTGAGCAGCCACAAACACCCAGTGAACTCTCCAGGATCAAGAGAAGTGCACTGGTTTCTGCTGAGCCATGTGGAAACAAGAGCTTCAATGCATTTCAAGTAAAGTGCTACGCACAAAGTAGAAAACTAGAGGGAAGTTCATTGCAATCAAGGGTACTGCAGGTGATGAGAAAAAACTGAGACATAAAGGCATACTTTAAAAAATATTTTAAAAACACTTTAACAAGATAAGGTTCTAGATATCAGTGCAGTTCTGTACTGTAACGCATTTTAGTTTTGGAAAAAATACCTTATTTACATGCTTAATTTCTAACATTTTAATACAATTAAAACGAGGTCTTAATTACACCTATTTCAGTGAACCTCAGCTTAAAACGGTACGACGGGGACTGATGAAGTGCCTTGACGGTATGCCCTGATCTTGAATCCAGAGATGCAAAGTGGAAACCGGCTCGATTTCATTCATTCATTCATTCGAACTCGGCCTGCCATGCCATCAGTTCGCCAGTAAAAACTCCCAGACACAGCCAACTGGTGAACTGGGAGGCAACCGGTATAATAAAAAAATCATCACACCACCCACGCCTCTGCCTGTAATAACCTCGCCGTGACTGTGTTAAAGTCCGCTAAGTAAACGTTGATAGCCCTGCAAGGTACTGATGGATGCAGATAAAGAATAAGGAGATAATAGTGTGCTTCTAGCCAACAGTACCCATTAACCCGTTCCTATTCTGAGGAAAATAAGCCCCTAATTCACAGTGCACCATGCCTGGCTGGAAATGCAGAACGGTTAATTTAAAGGTTTAGAAATAAAGTCGAAAGGTTCACTCACCACTTGTCTGGTAGCAAATGTAAATCCCAAAATCCTGTGTGGTAATTTTCCACCACCAGGACACACCGTCTCATGTATTCTGTAAACTCAACTCCCCTGTCGGCTCAGACCTTCTCCGCTCTGTCGCCCTCCTTGCTGCTTTTTTTTTTAACAGTAAACTTGCCGAGCCCAGGCTATTGTTAGCCAAGCATCGAGGAGCCTGCTGCAACAAAGCACCCGCCTCACATGCAGTTCTGTGAACGCCATTGGTCAATGTTCATCCTCTTCTGTCTCTTATTGGCTAATGTTGACGTCCGTTAACTGCCCGGGGTGGGTCCCAGCTCGCGGCTAGAGAATGTGCGGTGATATGTTCATAGCCATTGAAAAAAAGTACGAAATCTTAGCTCTCTGATGTATCTTATTCATGTCATGCCGTTACGTTTAAGTGTAACTCTGTTACTCGATCATGAGATGTGAAGATAAGGCAACATAGTCTAACGGATTTTTCATCTTAGAAAAAAAAGGAAAACAAATCCTGTGATTAAATATAACATAGTAAAAATATGTTTGTATTGTTGATATTGACAGAAATACTTACATTATAGTTTACATAGTATCCAAATTATACTATTAAATCTATCTATCTATCTATCTATCTATCTATCTATCTATCTATCTATCTATCTATCTATCTATCTATCTATCTATCTATCTATCTGTCTATCTATCGTGCACCTCATATTTTCATCATCATTGCACACCTTGACATATTATATTATATTATATTATATTATATTATATTATATTATATTATATTATATTATATTATATTATATTATATTATATTGATCCTGATATGACGTAATTGCAGAGCTACTTCTGTTTTCTGACCCATTTCTTTTTTCTTTTTTTTTCTTTTTTTTCTTTTTTTTTTACTACTCTGTGGCATGAATTAGCACTTGGGGAAAAATGAAGTGTTTTTAATTAAATTGAATTTAATTATTTGTTTTTAATTTATATAAAAGCTTCTTTATATATTTAGGTCTACTGGAGTCTAAATTAAAGACAGCTTACTGCTGGTTGACAAAGTTCAAAAGACATAAATTGATTTCAATAACTATTATATCTGTCATTACTGTGCATCTGACCAAGAAACTTTCACAGGACAGAAAAAAATCAAATATTATGTAAAGAAGACCCAACTTTATTCTTTGGCTTTTAAATCTGAATGAGAGGAAATTTCTTTTTTTTATTTGATTTGATTTGGTTTTTCTATTTAAAAGTTCTAAAACTGCTATCACTTAATTTATATTTGTGCTGCCTTTATTGTTATTCCTCATATACACTGACTTATTTTTCATAGAAATCATACAGAGACTTCTTAAATTAAATTAAATAATTAAAAAAAAGGGGGGGGGGGCTCTGTTCCACCAAGTCAATGATCAAATGAAGTGTCCTTGAAACAAGGTGCTCTATAAACTACCTTGGTGTTGTATTTGTCATCATGAAATTAAAGCTATTAAGCCCAGAGGGAAACTGCAATGTTGTGGTCAGGTTGTTTAATTGTTTTTATTTAATAAAACAATAATTGTTATTATTATTTTTAAAAATGCTGCCTTGTTCTGGAAGGTGATGGCTGCTTGTCTTTCTGTCTTGCAGGAAATCTCTCACTGAACACATTTTGTTGTCTCTTCACTGTGTTGTGTAGAAGATGTGAAGAATTTTCAGTATCTTCAGCAGCTCATGCAGCATTCTTTTCTGTACCAGCTCCAGGAGCTCCAGGGTTATTCTCATTACAGAATAGGCCTTCTTGATCAGTTTATTCATTTTCTTTAAGTCTTTCTCTCTCAAAGATAAAAAAAAAACTTAAGTGAAGAATAACGAGATGGTGGCATCTAGTGGTGAGAGTAAGCTACCACGTGAATCAGCCAGTGATGAACTGTGGGCCAATTATCCAAGTACATGAACACATATTTTACTATTTTGAAATTAAATAAATAAATGAATAAATAAACGAATAAATAAATAAATATCTATGAGAGTGATCCATTAATTTGATTCCAATGCTCTAATGTACACACAGTGTTTCTCAAAGATGTTTTAATTGCCCACTCTCTAGTTACTGGCAGCATAAATCCACTATTAAAACCAGTTCACTATATAAATAATGGAGAACAACAATTAACAGACCTAATGTCTTTACAGAATTAACTCAAAACTTCACCATATGCTAACGCTGAGGTTTAATATTTTTAGGTTGACAAAATAGACGAGTGTCTTTATATAGATATATTTTAACACTTGTGAACCAAAATATTGGTTATATTATTATTATTATGTTATTATTGACTTTGTTTAATCCCAAAATGAAATCATGACGTTGCATATATTTATTATTGGTGGTATCATAAAAGACACAAATATTATCTTTGTTTCTATTAGAGTTTAAAAGAAAAATATGTGGGTTTGACCGAATATGCAGCATAAATAATTATTTATGCTGAACATTTTCAAGCTATCTAGAAGGAAGAAGAGGGGGAAACACGTAGAAACAAAGTTGAGCTAACAAGTGTGGCTTTAATGTATGCCCTGTTTCTGAAAGAAGACGAAAACAAACATGCAAAGAGAAGAAAATTGTCAGAGGTGTGACAAAGAAAGGAGAAAGACCTGTTTTAGGCGGGTTGAAGAGATGGAAGGTAAAAAGAGAAAGATAGAGCGAAAGAAAGAAAGGGAAAAACAGAACAATGGTAGAGCAGACGAGAAGAATAGGCTACCATCAGGAGGAGGAGGAGAAAGAGGAGGAGGTCTGTCCAACTCAGCCTCTTCCGCACCATGTGAGCTACCGGGACTGAAGCTCATTTGTTCCCGGTTGCATGCCGCATCCTCCTGGATAGAGTGGCACCCCGACATAACCGGGGTTTCCATCAACTTGAATCAGGAAGCTCCAGTGCGAGCGAGAGGACTAGGTGCATAAAACGGAGAAAAGCACGGGCTGTCCCCGGCAAAGAGCACAGATCCACCGCGATCATGAGTGCGGACGTGGCGGTGTCTCTGTCGGTGCTGGTAGTTATCTTTGTGCTGAGCGATGTGACCCGCAGGTTGTTGAGTTGGGCCCTCGCGGACACCGGGCTGTGTGTGTACGCGATGGAGCTTGTGTCTACTTTCCAGCTATGCTGCTGCACGCACGAGCTTAAGCTGCTTTCCGAGGTAGGCGGGATCGAACCCCAGCTTGCACTCACCTTGACGTATCTGGCATCCGTGGTCCATGGACTCACCTTCAGAGGTGCCATCGGGAACCCCTCCGGTACGCTCGAGCACGCGTACCATGCGAGATTTTCGGGTGGGTGCGCACTGCGGCGGATCGGGTGCCAGTTCATTGCAGCCACAGCTGCACGAGCATGCGTGCCCATAGTGTGGGGTATTGGCATGTCGGGACTGCATGTGAGGCATAAATTGCTTGGTTTTCAGTGTATCAGCCCCATTCATGCTTCTCTGCCCAAGGCTGCGGCCGTGGAACTCGCGTGCGCCTTTGTGGTCCAAACTGTCCTGACGCACACACAGTCGGTGGAGGAGAAATACCGCGTGCACGCAGTAGCTGCTGCCATCACAACAGTTGTTTATGCAGGTATGAGAAACTGTTTATCGATACAAGGTTGTGCGAACTGCACTCAACATTCATTTTCATCTCCAATTCTATAGCTACCTGCTTTTGTCAAAAGTCACGCGAGTCTGCTTTTGCTCATTGGCACTACAGTAGCCTAGATAGAGATGGTCTAGTTGTAAGCCTAGCGTTGCCTTGTTGTGTCCTCATCAGTCCTATTTGTGGTGTAGCTGTAACCTGCAGCAAACTGATGCAAATTATAACCAAAATAACTATATATATATGACTATGTGACACAAAGATTACTGATATAACAAAGCTGACCGGTTACACTGCTGTATTGCAACTCAGGTTTACCCTCAGCATCTTTTTTCTGAGTGATGATGATCATCAGCTTCATGGTGTGTACAGGCCAGGGCCAACCTAAGCCAAGGTATAGTGGTAGTGTAAACGTCAGCAATCTTGTCTTTTAGTAAATAATACGTTCTCTTTTATAACCAGTGACCGTGAATACCTGATCAGCCGTTTCTGAGAGTCTGAGGGTAAAGATATTCACCTAGCTGGCTAAACTGGTGGAGCTGCTGATCCATGGTGAAAACTGAAGTTGATGAGGACGTAGATGTGACATCAACCTCAGTGACCACTTTAGGAAAATTAAATTAATATTTTTAGACAAGATTATTAATCTAAATTATTATTATTAATAAAAAAAATCTAAGGAGGGGCTTAGATTGCTTATGCCTCGGGCCGACTCTGGTACAGGCTAAACTTATTAACCAACTGAAGTTCACTAATTAAAGTGTAAAAATGCTTTTGTGTGTGTGTGTTTAGGTGGCAGTGTGACAGGAGCAGTGTTTAACCCAGCGCTGGCCTTCTCCACACAGTTCCCCTGCAGTGGAAACTCCCTCCCAGACTACTGCTTAGTTTACTGGCTGGGCCCTCTGCTGGGTAAGACTGACTAACAGAGATACATTCATTGCAATATTTCAATTTAACTATTAAAGTTAGTACATTTTCTAGCTGTATAACGTAGCTTTTGTGCAGTTTGGCTGTCAGACATTCATGTTGAAAGTGTTGACACAAATCTGATAAGCTGCTTAAATGTTGAATTCTTATGAGTCATTTGTTTTGTGCACGCAAACACATTTAGTCTGTTGGTAGTTGAAGCTCTGAAAATATAGTTTCTCTGTATGTTACATACAGATAGTTAATTTCAGATGGAAAAACTGCTGTTCAGACATCTAATCAGTTCTTTTCAGAGCTGCTGAGCTCCTGTGCTCCAGTGTTAGGACAAGAGTAGTTTCCCAGTAAGAGAAAGAGAAAGTGTCTAAAGAACACCACTTCATTTCCCATCAGGTTTCATCCATTCACAATTCACATTTGAGCAATACTGTGAAATATTATAGATTTTTAAATTGTATAGTTTATTCTTTGCAATCCGTTTGGTTATTTCTGCTACTTCTGTGAAGTACGATGGCATTTGTCTTTAGAAGCACATTTCTTATATTAGGAATATTTGCATTAAGGTTTAACAAATGGTCAAAGTAATTTTACATCAAGTCCATGAGGTTAAATACTTTAAATCTTATGCACTTACGGGAGGAATTTAAGCTACCAAATACAGATTTCTTTAGATACCTTCAACTAAGAGATTTTTTATTAAAACATAAAGAATGGGTCAAAGTGGTTGAGTCTATGCCAACTGAGGAGCTATTGTTAAAAGTACAAACAAAAAGCTGGAACAAAAAAATGAATACGTTTCTGTTACCAAATATTTTTAGGTATGAATCTGAGTAATGCCATGCAGATAAAAAAGAGATGGGAAAATTAAATTATCATAAATATATCACAGGATCTGTAGGAAGAAATATGTACTAAAGCACATCTGGCAACTAATGTGTGGGGCGAATTTAGATAGAAGGTAATCATAAAGTTCTTTTGGACACCTGAAATTGTGGCTAAATTTAATGGGTATACTCAAACAAATGCTGTAGAAATTGTGGTCCACACATTGGCAACCAGACACAAATATTCTGCTGATGCCCAAACCTGGAAAAATCTGGAAAGATGTGCTTGAAGCTATTAAAGAAATATTTGATTAAAAATCACAATGGATTTAATGTGGCTGGTTAGGTCAGAACCAAACTTCTTAAAATATTTCTGACAGTTATTAAATGTTTTACAATTAGGTGGCTAAAACTCCACTAAAATCCTGCAATTTTCACCTAAAACAGGTTTTTATGTATAAAAGACTTGTTGTGGACCAACAATTTTACTGGACCCTTGCTTATTAACAGGGAGTTTTTGTTCTGGTACCAGCAGGTTAAAGCTCGAACCTTCAACAAACAACATACTTGCTTTATCCTTTGTAGTATATAGTCATGTATTCATTGATTTACTCCATCATCATTACATTTTCTGTCCTTTTGTTGTCTTATTGTCATCACCTTGGTTGTACTGCCCAGTGTGAGAAACTGAGGAGATAGGAATTTGAATGAATGGATAACCATGCATGAAACAAAATAAGTTCCCAAAAGAAAAAAGGAAAATATCTGCACTTGTCTGCTTCAGATTGTTTAATAAATTCTTCTTGTTTCAGGTATGATGAGCTCAGTGCTGCTGTTTGATAAACTTACGCCTGTGCTGTCGAAGAAATCCCCATCTCTCAACTATCTCCCACTTCAGACCAAGAAGACAACATGAGCATTGGAGGCTATCGTACTTTATTCAACCCAAACTACAAGGCACACTTTATATGCACTTTAAAAAATATTTCAACCTCGTATGTTTTACAGTGAAGCATTATCAGGACAATGTCACATCAGCAGCACACCTCGAAGGAGATAAATACAGCTTAAACTTTTTATCTGTAAGCAACAGATAGAACTGGTTAGACACTTTAAGTCCACACAGTACTTCAAATTATTTAACTGACTTTTAGGACAGCTTACTAAAGAGTGTTTGCATGATTTATTAGTAAAAATGCAAATAACTGGTTTTCACTATTGCACCTATTCAACACAGGTGGTAAATATGCACCAAGCTGTGCCTTTTTGCTTTTAATGTCAAATCCCTCAAGTAAGTAGTTGTAGTAATAATACACAGCTATTGTATATTTATGCAATAAGTCATTTATTTAAGCTAATGCACAAATAATTTCACTTTAAATTCTTACTGGAAGCCAAGTGGGATATTTTATAATATTATGATGAAACTATATGCATGGTACTTTAATTAGTTGAACAGTTTAACAGAGGAATGTATATAATATGATAAATGTTTTTATTTAATGTGACATTCCAAATCAAAGCACAAATTAGGAGTCTTCTGCACAGCATGTCTTTTAGTTCTTGGTCGCTGGACAAATTACTGATGTCTCCCTTTTCTCCATTTATTTCAACAAATTTGTAAAAAGTTAACATTTTAGAAGAATCTCTGCAAAGTAGTTCTGTTACATCTAATAGTCATTTGTGTGCAAACGAGCAGGCAAGTCACTGAATTATAATAAATCAAGCAAAAGCAGATACAAAAACTCATTTATTGACTATTTCATACAAATACATCAAGTCTCCTTTGCTGAAAAATCTTAATAAATTGGTCTCAAGGTACAAAACAGAGACAAAGTATGCGTTTTGTCATACAGTCAAAAACTGGATCCAGGGATGTGGGGCTTCATCTCAATAACTAACATTAGTTCACTTGGCTGCATCACAAATATGCAGTATAGCAGTTTGTTTATATCAGCTTGAAAATAAAGCAACAACAACATATTGCAATCAGTGTGCTGCAACACAACACATGAGCAGATGTGAGAAGCTGCAACAACCACTGAGATGACTTTTAGCTCATGGCAAAAACAGTTCTAAAAAAGGAGAACAGAAAATTACTGACATGGGTAGAGAGTATGGATAAGAGCTGACAGGCTTCAGTAAGTGCTGCTGTCCTCTCTCCAGTCCCGTGATGCAACACTTGTGCTTTGCTTGGCTGCAGAGATGCTTCCCATCTACATAAAGAGACAGATTGCATGTATGATGACGACTGCTAACACAGGTTCTTTAGTGTTTCATCATGTTATGTTGCTTCTTTCTTTATTTGTCAAATCTGTGATTTCCTGTTAAGAAAACTTACTGTGTGTTCAACTTACATATGCATTCAGCTCATTAGTTATCCGCAAATGGTCATGGAAACTCACATCCCAGTGACAAATACTGGGATGCGAGTTCAGCTTTGTAGCTTAAATATAAGTTAAAGCTTATGCTTCAGCTTTGATTTTTGCACTGTTAACTGTCGGTTTTCAACAGCGGCATGATGTGCTGGATGCAACACTTTAAAAGCCTATTCATGCTCGACGCAGAAGACGGATACACAGACAGACAGACACTTTAGTCTGTCTCCTGTGTCGTTTATGCGCGTAACTGGTGTGTTTTCAGGGGTCTTGCGGATCCGTCACTGGACGCAGCAAATGGAGCATTACCGCTGGAAACCGCGGGGGCAGTGCTGAGCAGTATAGCTGACATGCAACCAGCGAAAGGAACAAACCAGAGAAGAGAAACAGGAGGAGGAAGAAGAAAAAGACTAACAATGAGGACAACCGTAGAGACGGCGTGAGCTTCTGAAGAAAGGCTGTGTGAGTGCGTTGGGAATGTTGTAAACAACTTTATACTTCCACCTTTATGCCTGTAACTGACTGGGACTATGTCTGGGTCATTTGTGCAGGAGTTTCCATGCATGGCCATGTAGTTGGTCTTCAGTACATTGTAGAGGTGTAAATAATGGCGATTCTCCGACAAAGTCTTATGAAAACAAGCATCTAAGCACTTCTTTTTATCTCATCAAAATCATGTTTTTTTTGCTTTTTTTTTAAATGAGGATCAACATGATCAGTTCATATGGTTACTAATATTTGAGTGACAGTCGGCCACAGAGGGACCTCGGGGACTCTTAGTGCATATACTTGCCATGTATGCAAACGTGCACGTCAACGTTCTGCATCATCCGTGTATATACTTGCTGCGGCACGACAGCAGCAGAACGCAGCTAAAATGCTCGATACTGGAGGTCACACTAGGGTCACTGCAAGTACACAGCACTTGGGACTCTGAAAAACATTGTATTTCCAGGGCATTTCTGTAAACACCAGTTTACCAATCTGTTTCCAGCGGTTAAGGCACAAGTATTTATCACTGTGCAACGAGGAGGAAAAATCACAAAGGGGCCAGTAGTTGCGGAAAAGGTCTGAGAGGAGCTCGTCAACGCTCTCCGTTATTGTGTTTACCTCTTGCCTCGTGTATCTCTAGCGTTAAAGTCAATGTTGCTACTCGCACACGCGACACATTACCTTACGTCAGTTCAAGTGGCCTCGCAATCCTAGCGTGCCAGAAGTATGCTAGGAACGTGTGGCAGCCATGATTCAAACATGAGCACCTCTCTAACAGCAAGCATATCACAGTCCTTACAGACCAGTGAGGATGAATTTTACATCGCAAAGACCTCAGACATAAGGAGAGTTGGAAACCATAAATTACGTTGAAATCACATGTTCAGGAAACTAGCGCTTATATATAAACAGAGAACAATATCTAAAATGAGCAATGCTCGACCTTGTTAGCACAATTACATGCTTGTGAAATACAAAACAAACAAGTGAATTTCAGAGTTACAAACAAATAACATGGCAGAGCTTTGAAAAATGGTGGGTGACACTGAGACTTACTAGTGCTCAACATCTGCATCCTCAAACTGACCGGCCTCAACTGCATCAGCATCCACCTCCATACCATCTGTAAACAACAAAATACCAATCAGACCACACCTAACTAAATATGAATGATATTACTTTATAATGTGGGTGTATTATCCACAAATATTTTTAATACAGTTGACTTTATCCTCTAGACAAACTAATTTAAGCATCAAATTACACGACCATTTAACAGCTGTTTGTCTTTTCAGAGCTTATCTGTGGCTACTTTCTTTCTAAAAATGTGCTTAATATATTTTTATGCAAAGCTCAAAAAATGCATTTGTGTAAAATCTTTCTCTCTCCATGAGGAGAGGAATGAGATACAGTCAATATGATCAAATCAAGACATAATTTTAAAATTAAGCACAGAAATATATCTTTAAACATGCAGTAAAAAAATATATAAAATCTCATTTTATTCTTGAAGAAAATTGTTTTAGTTTGTCAAATAATTAAAATGAAAGCACTAAAGGTTGGAAACTGCTTTTATTGGTCAAACTAGACTTCCTTATGTATTTATAACATATAAATCTAGCATTTTTATTGGATATTAAGTTTCACAGACTATCAGTGGGTCATCTCCAAAAACAAAAAGCAAATTGGCCCTCATCCTTTTACAAATGGTTCTAATATTACTTAAAACTGTTTCAAGTATAAAATAAAAACTCTGTAATGTGTTTCCTAACCCACCTGCCATCGGGCGAGGCAGAGCACACCCTGAACAGTGACCTGAACAGGATGTCAGCGCATCACAGGGTCAGCAAAGAGACAATCAAGGCAAACAACCATGTACACTCACACATAGGGTCAATGTAAAATCACCATTTAACATTACATGCAGGTTTTGGGGTGGTAAGGGGATGCCTGAGCATCTCAAGAAAACCCAAAAAGGCCTCAGACAAGATTTGTACCAGGAACATTCTTGTCATGAGGCAAGGCAAAATTATTTGTATTTATTTGTATAGCACACTTCATGTACAAGACAATTCAAAGTGCTTTACATAAAACATTAAACGCATTACAGCGGGGTGCAGGGAGCAATAAAAACAAACTTTAAAAAGAAATTAAAGAAATTATATATTTTAAAAAGAGCTTAAATAAAATAGATAAAATGCAAGAAATAAAAGTTCCAGTGTGAGAACAATTGAGCAAGGCTCAAGGTTGAGCTGCTCTTAGCAATGATATCAGAAAAGAAAGATCGTTTCACATTTCTCAGCTCCCAATTATAAATCCTCAGTTTCTCTTTATAGGGCTCATAGTGATCCTGCAACTTTGTTTTTCACCACCTGCTTTCAGCTTTTACACGTTCTTGGTTTTCAGCTCTTACCGGTGGCATTTTTCCAACAGTGTCCTCTGTTGTGCACACTTTTTCTTTCACATGCTGAGTTAGACCAAAGTTATCAAAAAAAGAAGACGATTTTTTGGTCCCTCCCGGTTTTCAGCATGAATGCTGAAATCACCAACTATAACTACACGGTCAAAGTCAACACTGATTATTGACATTAGTTCAGCAAAGTCATCAGAAAAGGTATTTAAGTGGCCTTAAACACTGGCCTTAAATACAAGAAACAACACACGCGAGGGGGAGACCATCTGGAGAGCTGGGTGCTGGGGCAGTGACGACTGTGTCAGAGCTCACTGGGGAATAGGTGGGGGACGATGAAGTGTGATGTTTAGAGGTGAAAAGATGGGACTGGGGCAATAGTGACCAGCTCCTTCATGTAGGTGGGGGAGTCCAGGAGGGGTGGGGAGGATGGGGAGAGGGAGGGTGACCTGGATGGTGTATGATGAGATGAAGGGGGCGGGTCCTTGCTAGAAGCTTTTGAGGTTTCTTCAGGAGGGGGCTGAGGTGTTTTTTTTTCCCCTCAGGGTTTCCTCTAGGCTTTGGGACTGTCCCCACGACACCGGATTGCAGCAAAACCGCAAAAGTATTTTAGCAAACCACCCTTTCATCCCCATGAAGCCAGGGATTAGCCTCCATGAAACCGACCATGTCTGAAGCCAGGTACCAAAGTGGATCGGTTTGAAGCTCAACTTCATCTTCATTAATCCAAAGAAATGTTTCTATTTTGCCTCGCAGTGAATCCTGAGCTAGCTTCTCTGCTTCCAATGTGGACTTCCTGCAACACGCAGTGAGCCTTTATATGCGCATGCGTTGCTTTGCTCTGTTGTCCTTGTCTGAGGGAACAAGGCGTCTGTTCAGGAAATAAAACAAGTTGGAGGCGAACAGCCTCACGCCTGACCTGTTCAGACAGAATCCATCTGTCTTAAAAAGTGCATGCAGTCCCAGAAGAAGATAAAGTTGTCTATGAAATTAACTGGATGTGTGGTACATGTAGCAGCCATGTATTCAGACTAAGCAACCTGCTGAATCTCCACTCAGGCCACTGATGAATATCCAGGCACCCTGACAGCTGATTGTATCCAACAGTTCAGCAAAGTCCTGACAGTAGTAACCGTCCTGTAGCCCTGACCTGCTTCATGTCTGCTGTAATACCATCTCTAATTTTAGTCTGAGACCAGCAGATTATCATCCTGTTTCCATCATCTGTCTTTTCCTAGTCACTATGAATCCTGAATAACACTACTTGAAAATTAGGATATATATATATATAAATATATATATATATATATATTCCCCCAATCAGACTGCTGTGCGATTCAAACCTTCAAATTCATCCTTTGTTTCTTCTGTCCTCACTCCAGCCATGTGGTACTGCTGAGAGACAGATTCGGCTAACATTCCCTCCAGCCTCTCCAGCGTGGCCTGGCCCTCCTGCGTGAGCGCTGACAGACCCTCGTCACAGGTGTAGAAAGTTGGGATGTCAGCATGGCCGTGCTCTAAGTGGGTGGAGAAAGACACACAACAGCACAGGTTGCTTGAAATATGGTAAATCTTTGAGACCACGCCCAGTAAGAATCTACGCGTATTTTGCATTTAATACAGGTTTATAACTAACTTTAAAGTTTCTGTGCTTATACAAAAACAATTGTCTAATCATTTGAGGCAATGCATTGACTAAAAAAGTACACAATCAAGCGAAAATATCAATTTGGAATGATTTGTAGATGTCTTACCTGCCTCTGCAACCGAGTCCAGACAACCAGTCCATAAGGAGGAGGACAAACACAAGAATAAAGACAGTCAACACTTCATTCAGTACATAGATCATTATGTTACACTGCTGAATGAAAACCTGCAGTTTTTACATCCAGTTGGATTCTTTCATTAAAAGTAGACATACACTGTTTCTGGAACAAAACTAGCCGTTTAACAGTTTTCTCTTAACGGTACACTTGTGTAAGACAAAACAAGGTAATTAAATCCTTTTCGGTTGTAAGCAGACACGTTATACTCTATGCTCCAAAGGTAACAACATACATAGCACTGCATTTAAGAACTCCAACCTGCCAAGGTTTGACAAATTACTTGTACCATCTCATACAAGTTTTATTTGTTGCATACACAATGTCAAGACAACGGCAGTGAAAGGATTTTTTGCTATACTCTTCACTTTTGTGTGAGGTAAAAACAACCAGTCTGCATACAGATGAAAATCATAGCAGGAGACAGATAATAAATGAGAAAAAAAATAGAAAAAGGAAGAAATAAAAAACGAAAACCTGCTGCAAATGGTGACTGACAGATTTTGTTGCAATTGCAAGAGAATGATCAAAAACGCAGATCCAATTTGACAAGTAGCAACCAGAGAAAAACTCATCTTAACTGGTATCCGTGTTTACAGCAAGCTCTGCATTATCAAGTATCTGCTTAAATGATTAGATTTCAACAATAAAAACTTCATATCTTTTTTTCCCAGTTTTCATAAATTATCAGCCATGCAGACATTTTTCCTCACCGGCTTCCTCCACATCATACTCCTCTCCTTCAAAGTCATTGTCAGAGTCCTCGTCCTCTGGATCCGGGTGCAACGCCTGGCACTCACACATTGCTGAGAACATGGTTTCCACTGCAAGTAAATGAATGAATGAATGAATGAACGAATGAATGAATAACTGAGTGACTACGTAAACAAGTAAGTAAATAAGCAAGTAAATAAGCAAATAAATAGGTAGGAATGTCGGTCGGTCGGTTGGGTAACAAACCTATAACAACTATGGGATGGCATTACACTGTGTCCTGCAGACTGTGCTGGACCACACCAGTTAAGCTATCGTATTAGGTTGAACTGGACAGCAGCTGTCAGTCCTACGCAGTCCTGATCAATGTAAAATGTTGTGATTAATAAATGTACACCCAGACATTATATCCCCACTTATCAAATCTGAGATTATAAAAAAAAATAAAAATAAAATAAACTAGTCCACTACAGTCATTTGATGCGGGATTGAATGCAGATAAAAACACTGCACTCAAAAGCCAGATGTTAGCAGCTGTTAGCAGGTTTTCTGACCGTTGGAAAAAGGGCTTAAGGCAGAGGTCGGCTTATTCATCCCTCCAATGCAGCTCCCTGGCTTTTGAAAATAATAAAATGTGTATTCAATTAAAATGTATTTTCACGCTTTGTCGCGTGTCTGAAAGAAGTGAAAATTTTTCTGAGCAGCAAAGGCTCACACTTCCTGAGTTGGAACAGCCAGATGGCTGGAAAAGCTACACTTCATGGTAGACATGACAGCGCACCTGAACATGCTGAACACAGCTCTTCAGGGGAAAGGACACACACCTTGGAAGAGGTTTCGGCATTCGAGCGCAAGCTGACCGTGCTTGTCACGAGATTTAAAAAAAGGTATCTGTCTCACTTCCCCAGTTTGAGAGAGTTCAAAGAAGCTCACGTGATAAATTAAGAGTATTTACATTCTGCAATCCCCGCAAACGTTGTATGGGAAACGATTCTATGAGTTCAGACATAGCAGACAAAGACATATGGGTGTCCAAGTTTAAACGCTTGACAGCAGACCTTAAAGATGTTGCAGTCAGAGGGCCGTTCTCGCTTCCAGTCCTGAGTAAAGGTGAAGGCGTACAGCCCTGATGTGCAGACACTGTACGCTGAGGTTCAGGAGCAGAAATCAAATTAACCAAATATAAAAAAATATTTTAATTGCCTATTATTTTGCATATTTTCATATTTTTTCATTGTTCAGTGAAACAGTCCTTTTATTTTTCGGGTAGACCACTAACTGCACGCGCCAGACAGCACACAGAGAAAAGACGGCTTTTTGGTTTGATGCCGCTGGATAATTTAAGTTCGGTGCTTTATCTTAAATACAAGGACTCAAATAGATATTGGCTATTTTCCTTGAAAATAACCTTCAACCCATTGTCTTTTTTTATGTTTTTGTTGCATGCAGAAATGTAATGTTCTCTCTGCAGTCATTCATTGATTTAATAAATACAACACATTTTGTTTAGGCTATATATAAAATAAGGGCAAAGGAAAAAACTTCATATGCAGTATTTAATTTTAAATGTAATAAGGGATTTGTGGCTCCCAGTGTTTTCTTTACTGTGGGAAACAGGTCCAAATGGCTCTTTGAGTGGTAAAGGTTGCCGACCCCTAGTTTAAGGGAAGCATGTCACCGCGGTTCTACAACCTGATTTTATATTTAGTCTTCGGAATATTCAAAGCATTTTGACAGCAACTCACATTCATCTATCTGAAATCATATGATCAATGTAGTTTAAATTCCTCTGATCTCAGAAATTGGGAGAAACATTGGGTCACTAAATAGTGACAACTGAGATATACAGGGATGTAAGTATACGACTCATCCTCAGTGTGATCACTTACATGATGCCTTATCACTGGGCACGAATCGAATCTCTGTGATCACTCCCTCATCATCATCATCATCATCACTGCTGCTACCATCATGGTCTTCATCATCAGCTGCTTTCTCTGCCATTTCTGCCTCATTCTCATCTGTGAGAAGTGAACATGAAAACATATCAGTGATGTCAAGATCAAAACTCATACAGGCAGAAATAAGAAGTTTCAGCGTCTGTGCTGCACACAGAGCACCTTTCATTGATATAAAGAAAAGTAACTGATCTTGTAAATACTACACAATGGAAACCAAATATTTTCTGTCCAAGAGCTGCACTGCAACTGCATCAAGATAATCACAGAAACATCCAGAGCTTTACTTTGGTACAGCTGAAGCTAAAACCAAACATTTACTGAAATGAGCCACCTCCAGACTTGGACAAATGGCACCGTTCTCTATGTAAAGTCAGTGCGAGACTGAAAACAACAGAGCATCTTCTGCCCCTTATGTTCCTTATGTTGATGCAGTTCATTTGCACAAAAAGCCCTGTCAGAGAGAAATCTGATCATCTTCTTCAGTGAGCTGTCATGAAAATTTACCATCTGTAAATTGCATTTAGACAGTAGAGACTAAGTGATTGTTTCATGATTAACAATATTAAGCTGTTCTCACCACTAAGTTTGCCATTGACCATGACATACAGGTGCTCCTGAGGGTAAGTGCTGACATCTCTGGAGATGGCATGCAGACCGATGGTGGGATACTCCAGACAGAAACCCATCCCTGAGCCATCAAACCATGACAAGCGTCTGAAATAAACAAAAACACACAGAAAAGAGGTATGGGTCAGTTTAAACTGCAGGATCTGTAAATATTAGGAATATTCATATAAATTTCCCAGATATCAAAATAAATAAGCACCAGAAGTATACTATGATGCATGATAAATCAGTTAGCTACTCTGAAACAGTTTATGTTCAGACTAGTTTGGGACTGAAGCACTTTCAAAAGATGGCAACATGAGTTTCATAGATGTCTTTTTTAACATTAAATAATTAACCCTATTGATCAAAATTCAGTGGTGAATTGACAGCATAAAAAGATGTGCATTATTGGCTGAATGAATGCATATAAATACAAATGGTTGATCTGGACATCAGTAAAGCTGCCAAACAAAGCTGTGCAGTTAAAGTAGAGCAAATTCCCTGTGTTGCGTTGCCATGGGAACATGCATGCATTCAGCAGGTGATGCTAAAATATATTTCTTTGCTTGCCTATAAAACCATCACATTAACAGGCAATAAAACAATAAAATGCCTTGTATTTAATGTTTGAAAACTTTTTTTCTCTAATCTCTTTTAACCTCTGCTCATTTCAGATATCTTTAAAAATGCAATATTTCTGTTTACTGTATGAACTCAGAAATTAATTTTAATCATATGTTGCTAGGGTGACATTTGGAGTTTCCAAGTAGAAATTACTTGGTCTTTCTTGTTTTCACAAATGTCATGTGAGACCATAAAACCAACAAATCACAGCTGTTTTCCAAACAAATTCATTTCGAAATATTATAGGCTACTGAAAAGAAAAAACCCGGAAGTTCCCAATATTACTTTTTATGCCCAAAATATGACTGGAATATAACAGTAGTCTGCCTTACGTCATTGTAAATCTTCATTACTTGAAACCATCTAAAAAGAAAAGCAAGAGACACGTGCATCACTTACGTTTCGGCAACGTATAGCGTGCCGCAGCCCAGCCTCTGACCGTTCATCACCGCCGTGGTGTCTGCTTGCTCATGTCGTACTCCCTCGGTCGGTGGATGGAGACGTTTGAGCAAAACCATTGTTTATATGATTGCAAACCTTTGTGGTGCGACGGAAGAAACAGAAATCCGGAGTCAAAAAGGAGCTGTGACCTACTTCGTACCACAAAGCTGGCTAATTAAACACGGGATAACTTCTCAGTAAATACGTGCCCGACAACTGGGCGCGGATAAACGCAGTCCCCGCTGTGCTCTTCTTCTCTTGAATAAACAAAACCAACAAGAAACGTTCAGGAAGTTATCACAAAATGTGTGTAAAAATGCTACAGTTTGTTAGCAAATTGTAGCTCCAACTGCTTCAAGTACCAACCTACGTTGGGCTGAAATATCGCGGCTTGTTCGATGCGTCAATAAATCACGTGATCACGTCGTCCACAGTTGGTATTGGACGTTCGTACGTAACCTTCGAATTCACGTAGTAATATGCGTACATTGTTTCTGCATATTTGCCACCGCCAAGGTGGAGATCCTGTTCGGGAGCGTTGGTCTGTCTGTATGTCTGTCTGTCTGTCTGTCTGCAACATAACTCGAAAGTTATGGACTGTTATTAAATTTGGAATAAATGGAATAAGTAACTAGATTCTGGAGGTGACCCGGATCTCTGCCTGAATCCAGTATTTTTTTTAAAGGATTCTTTACAATGGGTAGATAGGAATAATTTTGCTATTAGAGCTTTTATCTTATTATTATTAATAATAATAATAATAATAATAATAATAATAATAATAATAATAATAATAATAATAATAATAATGCAATCACTGGCAAAAATATATAATGGCTTGGTGAAGGTCTGTGCTCTTTGTGTGCTTCTAGTTCTAAATTTTGTTTATACATTTTCTGTATTGCCCTCATGAGCCTAGTGGGATGTAAAACTACTTTTCAAGTTTTACTCAACCGAATGCAAACATGTAACCCAAATAAATAAAAACAAATTATGAACTCAAGTAAGTGTTAAAGAGTGCACTGTGACATTGCATTGAATTATTTCACTACTTCTTCAAATAGATGAAAACAGTTATATTAACAATAAATACTTCCATAATGCTGTACAAATTTTGCATAACTAATTAGCCTTACATAAATATACTCTTCTATGCTGCTGATGCACAAAGTTTTGGCTGTATTTTGATTGGTGGGGTTATGTGAGTTTGCACAGGAGAAGGTGGGTGAGGAAATTGTCATAAAGACATTTTAACAGGTGTCTTTTCTCACCTGGGGGCAGTGCTGTGAGGATCTTGTTCTTTTAATTCCACAATTTTTAGCTAAATTTAACGCATATCCCAAATTTTAAAAAAAAATCACAAAGCAATTTTAAATAAAAATAACTTCATATGGGTTTCAATGGTTCAACCAGTCTTTTAAGAAGTTAAACTAATCGAGCTCACATAAAAACACTCAACAAAACCCTGAAGAAATATTTTAAACCTCAGTGGGCCTCTGCATTTGCTTTACATTAAGTATATTGTGAGAGATTAAAACTGAGAACTTGTGACAGGAAACAGAAGATGCACAGACAGGACTGTCCACATCAGATTGCTGTAAGTAAAACCAGAGAAATAAACAAACATTCTGCTACTTTTAATGACACCAGTACTGCATGTCTAAATCTGTTTTTGTCTAAAGCTTAACATACTTCTTTTGCCACCTATTTCTCTTGGTATGGTTACTTGTGCTAAAATTCTTAATGTTATTAACAATTTTTGTCTAATGCATTGAAATTGAAATTCAGAAATTTGTTTGAGCAAAGTGAATAATTCCTGGGTCACTGTATCATAAGGAATGTCATGAAATTTTTGTATGCAAAATCTAAATGGTGCAATTTCAAATGTTCATGAATCTGTTATAAAAAAAAAAAAGAAAGAAATGGCGGAAGCTGCCATGCAAGGCATTCAACCACGCCCCATCAGGAGCAATTAGGGGTTTGGTGTCTTGCTCAGGGACACCTCGACATGAGCTCTCCAGCTGGGGATTGAATTTGCAACTCTTGGGGCGACCATTCTACCCAATGAGCCATGCCGCTCCAACATATCTAGATACATTTACATTGGTTTCATTTAACACGGTTATTGTGGAAGTGTAAAGAGCTTCCCTATAACTTCAATTCGGTCATACGAAGGCCACAGTCCAGCAAATTTTTAACGTTTCCCTGCTCCAACACACCTGACTCAAATTAAATGGACCCAAAAGCCTATGAAGTTCTGTATAGTGACTCATTAATTTGAGTCATTTGTGTTGGAGCAGGGAAACACTGAAAACCTGCAGGACTGTGACCCTTAGTCAACCTAGTTGAGTAGCCTTGACTTTTATTTTATACATTTAATTTTGATTCAGCATCAGCAAATCTCACCTCTTGATGAATTTTTACACAACTGTCAGCAAGTTATGTACATGCAGCTTTTTTACATGTATTAATTTTCTATACCTGCTTAACCAAAGTCAGGGTCATGGGCTACACTGTCTGATGCAGACTGATGTAAGAATATCAGACTTAAGGTGTTCATTATGTGTATGGGATAAGTCTTGAGAGATGTCTCTGTTATCCTGTCCACTTTATTAGGTCAATGAAAAAACATTCTTTACAGTTAAGAAAGACTATAGTGAATAATTTTTTACCTTGTGCATAACACTATTTCTAACATTTAACCTATTGTTTAAATGTATTATGCTATTTCATGCTACATTTCAGTTGCTTGACTCACAGAGTGGCTTCTAATTTTTTTACATTTTTGTTGTTTAATAAAAACGCAATCACTAAGAAAGAAAAGCTTCATGTAAGTTTGCCGCCCCCTTATGGTGCCATTGAAAAAATGCAACAAAAACGAGATGATGTGCATTTGTCTGTAGCACACGGTTTCAAAGTTTGAACTGATTAACATGAAGAGAGATAAAACAACTCAAACTTAGAGTTATTCTTACACACCTGTTGTAACACTGTTAAATATTAAATTACTAACATTAGTTTAAACTGTACTTTTTACCCAGGGCCCACTGCTGGTTGGAGGCCCTTGGAAATCCTTGAATGAAAAGTTTTTTTGTTTCATTTTAAATTTGCTAATAAAGTCAGTCAGTGAAGGTGCAGAGAGAATTAATTTTGCATTACAATAATGATGGATGTTCTTTAGGGGCCCTATCACCCCAGCCAGAGGTGTAGTGCAGCCAGACAGCCAGAGGAGAAAGTCAAGTATTTGCCAAAGAAAGTGAAGTCTGGATACCAGAAAAGGGAGAAAAAAAAACATAGGGTGAGAAAATGAAGTGAGGGGCAGTAGATTCTTTTTAATTTCTTAAAGAGAGAGGTGAGCAGACTAACACATTACCGCCAATCATTTGATGTTATTGACCTCGCAATTAAAAACAGTTCTGTTTTGTATCAGTATTTTAGTCCTTTCCCAATGATCAGTCGTGAGATATTTGGTATCAATGGATTCCTTGTAATTTCAGGATTGTGACGATGCAACTGACATCATGTCTGAAAAACTGAGTGCACCAGACCCAGGAGGTCTGCAATGTTGATAACGAATGATCTGCCATATTTTTTCAAATCAATAAAATAAAACAGGAGGGGGATTTTCCAGCTTTAAGGCCACAATGACCGATGAAGAAGTCAGAGCCTGATCATCATAACTCCTACTTTTGGAGTTTTTGAGTCAGATTTAATACTTTAGAAATATATCTAACCTGGAAAACAAGAAAAGGACTGTCTTATAATTATTACTGAATTGCTTCATTCCAAGCATTAACTAGAAAATAAGGGACATGAATCAGAAAAATATCAAGCCCGCATGTTAAGACAGGAGAAGAAGTTTAGTCAGACAGGAGGTACATTACAAAACGTGACTTGGGTGTTTGCTGGTGTTACCTCGCAACAGGTTTATTGCATTGCAGTCATATATGTTGAACCTTTCAGTACCAATTTAACATTGTAACATTAGTATTAGCAAAGCTTAACAACATGAACCATATGGTCCTCAGTTTCAGACACAGCAGCAGAGGCAGATGATCACTGAGGATCTGGGACATGATGAGCTCATGGAGGCAGTTAAGGTATTCAGTTTACAATTAATTATCTGTAGCAGGTTCAAACTAAATAGTCTCACTAACATTTACATCAAATTTTTACTATATTTTATTTTAAGCTATAAGCAGATTCAGATATCTTGTATCTGTCTTGTATGGGGTCTGTCCTCCTTGCAGAAGAGCGATCGATACAGAAGATGTAAGTGAAGTGAAGGTTGCTCTGAAGGTAGTAAGGAGGAGAAAGGAGAGGAAGACAGTGAGAGGCTGAGCAATGTAGAAGAGTGTCTGCTAGATGAACCAGGAAAATTACCAGAAAGCCATTTAGCCATTTAGTTCTTGAGGCGACGTAAGGTGAGACTTAGAATTTAATTTGGATTTGACTCTGCGTCGTTACATCGTCGCCGCCAGTAGACGACGTTCATTTCATGACGTCGCTACGTCAGCAGCCCAGCAAAATACCATTGAAGTTTTACGTGAGGGTCGGCTGCGCCCACTCCTGTGCTTGGTGAGCATTAAATTGGCAGCTTTCACTCGCCACATCTTCTATTATATTTACTCCAAACAAAGTAGCACCACTGTAACAGAAGGCTGTTGGAGACTCGGATGAATTGTGAGTTTCGATATAGTTATTTATTTAATTATTTTTTATGCCGCTTGTTGTAAACAACTGTTTGGCTAGACTTATCTAAAAGATAAAGATCGAGGAACAGGGGGGAAGAAAATCAATTTCCTTGTAATTTCTCAGATCTCAAAAAAAAAAAAAAAAGAAAATTTGCGTGACAGGATGCGGATGGAGTCTCGTCCTTCTTGTCATGTTAAACCCATGAGCTGTAGCTCTGATTGCTGGGTGTGGTGGTGTACATAGTAGGTTTCTGCTGTCAGTGTGTCTGGCTGAGGATTATGACATTTGCATCAATCAGGTTTTGTCATTTTGATTTTTATTTGAACTGTGTTTTCAGTCAGCATAACAACAAATGCTTTTATGTAAGTAATTTGTGGCTACTGGAATCACATCTGTTGTGCTTTATACTTTTAATTTCCGGGGGTGGAAAACTTAACTTTTAGGTAAGATTGTTGGGCAGTCTTAATTAAATATTTTGTTTGAGCTACAAAAGTAAACAAATTCCTTTGGTCATAGGGCTCCCTCCCACCACTCTTGTATTTAGTCGTTTAACATTTCATCTGACATGCAATAAGCACACATCTTTTTTTCCTTTTATTTTTTTGTTTCATGCAAACACATTGTACAGAACAGTGAGAAAAAAGAAAGTTGTACATAGACAAACGTGTTGAAACAAAGTCGTAGAAATGAGAAAGAGTTCTGTGTATATGTTGCACCAAGGTGAATGTAACAGTTCAGATGTGAATATATCAGAATAAAATGCAGACGAAATAAAATAGTAACAGTAATATTATTTAGTAATATTAATAAACATATCCAGAACAAAATCAAAACCTTATTTTTCACAGGGATAATAATAATGCCAATAAAAAGTAAAGCTATAAATCCATCAATGAGCTCCAGCTCATTCTGCTTTCTTACAAGTTTTGATGTCCTTCAGCAGTGAAGCGCCTGATACAGCTATTGCCCTTTTTGGAAGAAGTGCAGAGTCCCTAGATTTTAAGACACGTGATGTCTGCAAAGCAGTCTGTTTTGGAACAGATTAATATATCAATGTTAAGCCTTGAACTTTAGTGGGTCTGTGGATTTCTTTGTTTTTTGTGCAAACAAAACCAGCAGATTTTCAAAGGAAATGATGTGAAGAAATACTGCAAATCTAAGAATTAAAGGGTGAAACTTTGTCTCTCACTTTCAGCATATATATTAATGTCAAAATCATCCATGTCAATCAGCACAGACTTTAAAAAATATCTAGACTCCAGACAGAAGCAACAAGGGCCAGATGGATGATTTGTGACTTTGTAGGAAATTGAATATATTTCCTCTAAACTTTCTGTCCTCAGGCTGTTTTCAGCATGCAGAGGGGTTTCCAGGTGGGCTTGCCACTCCTAGTCATCCAGTTGTTCCAAGAAGGTTTGGGAAACATCCCTCCCATCACTATGGCTGTTTTCGGCTTCAATGTTTATCTTTATGTGTTCCCTCCCACTCCTTCACTAAAGGTAATTCACTAGATTGTGCTGCACCACTTTCATTGATTAAAAAAAATACATTTAAATTATGGAAACTCTTCACTGAAGTACTTTAAGCTGTGAGTACATTGGTAACACATAAGTATAACTATTGTCTTTAAATCCCATCCTCA
Source organism: Melanotaenia boesemani (assembly GCF_017639745.1). Classification (NCBI taxonomy): domain Eukaryota; kingdom Metazoa; phylum Chordata; class Actinopteri; order Atheriniformes; family Melanotaeniidae; genus Melanotaenia; species Melanotaenia boesemani. The sequence continues at coordinate 10,183,018 of NC_055690.1, read as the reverse complement.
GGCCTGTGTGAGTCTTCATCAGGTGTACCGGTCTAAAGAGTGGCATCGTCTCTTCCTGTCCCCCCTGCATCATGTTGATGACTGGCACCTCTACGCCAACATGGTATCCTTCCTGTGGAAAGGCAGCCTGCTGGAGCGTCATCTGGGTGGAGGCTGGTTCCTCTATCTGCTGTCAGTCTTCTCTCTTCTCTCTGGACTGGTGTACCTACTGCTGCAGGCGCTGATGTTAAAAGTCATTGACTGGTCTGATCGCCTACTGGAATACATCGACCTGCCGTCGTACAGCAGCGAGTGTGTGGTCGGCTTCTCAGGTTCATTTTACCAACAATGTTTGAAAAAATGTTTGTTTAAAACACTGAAAATACAGACTGGAAGATAAAATGTATCTATATATTAGTTCAACATATGATCTAGATCAGATTAACAAAAAAAACTTAAATATTTCAGCTTGTCCTCTGGTAAACTGTGATAAGCATTTTTTATGATGACAATATTATAGACTTATATGAAATGTGACATTTGACAGAGTTTAATATAATACTTTCTTGATAGTTTTGATATTTGATATTCATGAAAATAAGTCTTTGTGTTTAAAAACTATACCATGACCAAATCAGAACTTGAAAAAATCTGAAAAAAACGTTTTTAATCTTAGAAGTTATATTTCTTGTATATATCTTTTTTAACTTGTGTTTTAACCACCATCCTCATCAAATCCATCCTCCTCAGTACTTATCTGTTTCCAGGTGTCCTGTTTGCTCTGAAGGTGGTCAGCAACCACTTCAACCCAGGTGGTGTGACCCTCCTATTGAATATTCGGGTGTCCAATCGCTTTGCAAGCTGGGTGGAGCTGGTGCTGATACATCTTATTGTTCCTGGGTGAGATACCAAAAGCCTTGAGTCACCTCTCATTTCTTTTTATTATTTTTTTTTTATACAGTAGTGGTAGTTTTTTAACTATGGTTTTTCAGGCTTTTATTCAACATTGAAAAGGGTTCTAACTCAGGGAAGGACCAGGTGTGTCAACAGACAACTAAGCAAAGAACTCATTTTAAATTGGATCTTTAGTCTGTTACTTGCACCCTGTCACATTTCTTTAGTCACATCCAGTTATAAAAAAGTAGAAAATAATGCAGTTTGGCATAGAAAAAATAATATTTTGCATCAACAAGGTGATTCCCAAGCAGCTGTTAGCTGAAAACTTGGCATATCTCAGCGTGATGTGCAGTGTCCTTTTTTACTGTAAGTAAGTCCTGTAAGTCCTTAAGAGAGCTGTGCCTGGTTCCTCAGTTGATCCATCTGTTATTGCCTGAAGCCTCATCAGAAATAGTCTCCCTGACACGTGGCTGTCAAGAAGCCATTCTCAAGGAAAGAAAATGGGGAGAATAGGCTGAGATATGCTAAAAGACACAAGAACTGGGCTGAAAATCAGTGACAACAGGTCTGATGGAGGGATGAATCCTCCCCAGAGCCCAGACCTCAACATTATTGAAGCAGTGTGGGATCATCTGGACAGACAACAGAACAAAAGGCAGAAATATCCAAAGAAGAGCTTTTGAAAGTTCTTCAAGAAGCCTGCAGAACTGTTCCTGAAGATGACTTAAAGAAATGAAAGAAAGCTTCTAAGAGATTTTGACTGTGGTGGGAAATAAAGCTGCTCAGACCAAGTATCCACATTCGAGCTTCTTAGATTTATTAAAATTTATTTAAAAAGATTCAGCATGATTTTCTTCCCTAATATTCTGTTATTTTGTCTGAATCTTACGGTTAGTTTGGTCTCCTTTGATAAAAGAAATAGACTCTCTTAATTATAATAACTTGGTTCTGTGACTTTTTTTAAAATCTTGTACAATGACCATATTTTTAAACATAAAAAGTAAGCCATTACAAGGAAACTTGTATCAAGAGTTGTATCTATAAGTTTTATCTGAAGTCTCAATCAAAACGAAAAAGTGGTGTCAGTGAGAAGAGAAGAGAACTTCCTTTGTTAAATACAGACTGAGTAATTTAATCCTGGTTAAAGCCAGTCAGTGTATCGTATCACTAGCTTTGTTTGTTTATTTGTTTTTGCATATCAGGACTTCTCTGGTCGGCCACCTGGCAGGTATCCTGGTGGGTCTACTCTACACTGTGGGTCCACTGAAGATCATCCTGGAAACATGTGCAGGTCCGAATGTTTTTTTTTTGCTGGAGGTTATAAGGAGGTTATGTAGTTGGTGTAGTTTGTTTTTAGTCTTTGCTTGTGTTTAGAAGTTTCTTCAGGCTGGAACTTGATGAATCAACAAAGGTGTGATGGCCAAGTTGACCACAGTCGTTTTGCACAGTTATAAGACAACAGTTATTCACGGTCTTTATCAGCTAATTGTAATGCTTACTGAATGTCTCATATTCTGAGAAGTCTGTGTGTGGGTTTGTCTGTGTGTCTGAATGTGAAACTTTCTTTTATTCCCTTTCAGAGTTATTAACTTCAGGTGGAATTAACTCACCGCTGAATTCCTCCAGCAACTCTTCAGGTATTGTGATTGTTTTTCAGGACAGTAAAAAAGAAAAACATAATTAATAAGAAAACAAGACAGTACAAGCATTTGTATGATTTCTATAGCCAGCAATAAAGGAACCTTCCAGGTTCTTTACCCAAGTAGAAATGAGTTATTAACAACACATTATAAAAACCATTGCAAGTAAATCTAAATGTCACTTCAAGCAAAGTAATTTAGGAAAATGCACTTAAACTACAAAATGGCTGAATGGCTGAACAGAGAGAGAAAAGATGCAATGATCTGAAGTAAGGCTGCTGGTATGTCAGGTCCCAGTCCCAGGTCAGGAGACCAACAAATCTACATAGATGGAGAGAAACGGGAGATAAAGTCCAACTGTCAAGCAATTCATTTAAAGTGTTAATTTTCTAACTATAAAAACATACAACCAAAGCAAACATGAGTGATTACATCTGCAAAGAAAAGTACAAAAGGTATTGTAAAGCACAATACCTGCATTAAACACCATAAAGTAATTGTTTATAGTCACTGTGAAATCCAATCAGAGGCCAAGACAGAGCTAATCATTCCTTTTCCTCGAACAATAGCTGCTCTGACAGTCAGAAACTGGCGTTAGCATCTAAAGAATAACTTCAGGAGAGCTCATATACATCACAGTGGTCAATATGTTAGGATGAGAAGACTGAGCAGACAAGCTCTGGAGATGTTGCACTTGTAGATTTAAACAGTATGGGGTCTCAGGTCAGGATGTAGAGCAAGGCTATTAAATGTAGGGTCCAGGAACCTAAAATCGGCCGACCAATCTGGCCCGTATTTTTCTTTTTCTTTTTTTTACCCTGTACTGCCCAGCATGCTAACATATAGAACAGTTGTCTGTGTGCCATATTTTGCTTGACAGATTTGCTCTACCAGGGGAGACATGTTATATACTGAACCTGACAGGGAGACAGAGGAAGAGTGGGAAAAAAAGGGAGAAAAGGATATGATTACAATGTGAAAATAAAGTTGTCTAGGCTGCCTAAAACACATCACAAAAAACAATATAACTACCACAGTACCACATGATACATAAAGAAAATAGGATAATGATGATATGAAAAAGTACAGTAGTCATCAAACGTACCTGCAGAGAAACGTACCAACACACAAACATCAACATCTAGTCAGAAGCGGATGGAGAGACAAACACATTTGTGAGCATGCACGTGCGAATGTGCGTGTGTGCAAGGAAATGTGTGCTTGCAAGGGGGCCATGACCGTGCCGCACCCCGAAGCATCAACGGGGGATGGGGGGAGCCTGAGGCCCCAAAGGCCCAGCAGATCCACAGAGCACCGTGCCCAGGACAGCCAAAGAAGAGACAGCAGCGGCCCACTCAGCCCAGAGCAGAGGGGCCGCCAGACCGGAGCCCCCCAACATGACAGGGCAGGGGCACTGGGCAGCACAGGGCGACGGTGAGCAGGCCCAGTGGGCGCCAGGACCCAGCGGCACATAGGGTAGGCACCCCACAGGTCCAAGGACCACCCATCCCCCCCAGCAGAGCCCCGTCCAGGAACCCGACGGAGCCCGACCGCCCCAGGCAAAACCATCGCACGCCACGCCAACCCAACACCAAGGCCAGGCACCCCAGGGACAAGAACATGTCCACAGCGCCCCCCCCTTTACTGCCCCCAAAAACCCCTCTTTACCCCAACCCTTACCCACTCACTCTACACCACCACCCCCTTGTCTGGTACCCCTTTGTAGATTAAAACTTGGAGAGGTTTGATCATTTGTTCTAATCCAGTTAATAAAAGATGCGGTCCAAAGCCGAATCTGTTTAAAGTAGCTAGTAAATATTTCCAGTTAATACGATCAAAAGCTTTCTCTGCATCTAAAGAAACTATTATTGTTTCCAGGTTATTGATGGTAGAATAATCTATTATATTAATTAGTCTCCGCATGTTAACAGAGGAATATCTGCCCTTTATAAAGCCTGTTTGATCAGGGTGTATAATGAGAGGAGTTACTTTCTCTAACCTTCCAGCTACTACTTTGCAGATTATTTTAAGGTCAGAATTTATCTGTGATATGGGTCTGTAACTAGATGGTATTGTGAGGTCTTTACCTGGTTTTAATAGTACAGTAATGGTGGCAGAGTTTATGTTTTAGGGTAAATAACCATTTTCCTTTATTTATGTCACCATTTAAAAAAAAATGTAGGGGCCAGTGTTCTTTATAGAACTCTGCTGGGAAGCCATCCGGACCTGGGGCTTTTTTACAGGGCATATGTCTAAGGGCTTCACGTAGCTCCTCCACTGTGAGGGGGGAATTTAAGGCCATGACTTGTTTCTGCTGTAAACCTGGAAGATCTATATTGTTAAGAAATTGATGGATATCATTGTCTGATGGATCTAATTGTGTTGTAAAGAAATCTCTAAAGATGTTTATTGCATCTGGGTCATGCGTAATATTACCTACTGAATCTTCAACAGGTGATATGGTAGATTTTTCCTTATTTATTTTTAACTGATTAGCTAAAAATCTTCCAGATTTATTACTGTGTTCAAACATCTCCGAGTGTAATCTTTGCACCAGAAATTCTGTTCTCTTGTTAATTATTTCATTTAATTCAAGTCTAGCCTTCCTTATTTGGTTTATCGTTGGTTCATCTGGTGAAGCACTGTAGGCGTCCTCTAATGATTTAATTCTTAGTTCTAATTCTAATATATTTGAGTTTTCTTTTTTTTTCTTTATGTGATGCAGAAGCGATAATTTTGCCTTGCATTACCGCCTTTCCTGCTTCCCTGCTTCCCACAGAACACATGCTAAGACTCCTGGTTTGTCATTGTTTTCTAAGTATATAGCCCATTCTTTTGTATAGTAGCTGATAAAGTCGTGATCTTTAAGCAACGCTGTATTAAATCTCCAGCTGTAAGCCGGTGGAGTGATTCTCGTGTTCCTCCATATATCGTTTAACAGTGTTTGTGGATTGCTAGTTTCGATGGTTTACAGTGTTACTAAATCTATCAGCTGAGCCCAGAACCATATTAAAATCCCCTCCTACGATTAGTGTGCTATCTGTGTGTTCAGAAAGTGATGTGAAGAAAGTGTGAAAGAAGGAGGGATCATCAACATTTGGGCCATATAAGTTAGCTAAGCATAACTTCATATTTTGAATATATAATTTTACTATGATGAATCTCTCTTCTGGATCTGTGATTACGTGGATTTCTGTGAATGTTACTTTTCTATTTATCAAAATGGCTACCCCTCTCTGTCTGGAGTTATAACAGGCTGAGTAAACATGAGGAAACTGGGTTGTAGAGAGGGCATTCACTGGTGTTTTTGTCATACGAATCTCCTGTAAGAACACAATGTCTGCCTGCAGATCCTTTAATCTAGTAAAGACTTTTAGTCTCTTCTCTCTGGTCCCAGCTCCGTGCACATTCCACGTAATAAATCTAAGTATGGTCATGCTTGAGGTGAAAAAGTGAGTGTTGGATGCTTCTTGTTGATATAAATGTGTGTGTGTGTGTGTGTGTGTAGGTGTATAAATATGTATGAGTAGTGTTGTGTGCCTGTGTTGAATGTTATTAAATGTACTTGAATTGATAAATGTGAGTGTTGGGTTATATATACAGGTATTACTAAATATACTGTGCTGCTTAGCATTTATATCACCTGTGCAAAGTGCAGAGTGTGGATGCATGTCTGAGGTCAGTAGAGTCAGGGAATGGTGTTATGGTCATGTAGCTGTCCATTGACGTAAAGTTTGTCCACCGAGATGACAGCGCGGGCTCCTCCGTCCAGGAATTTCCTCCTGATGGGGAACAAGATCTTGTGACGCTCCAGGATTTCTCTGGGAAACTGATCGTTCATGCTAAGGTCAGTCCCACGAAGTTGTCTGCCGCAACGCTTCACCTCTTCTTTTTCTTCGTGGAGAACAAATTTAGCTACTATCGGCCTGGGTCTGTGCTCTGGTTTTTTTCCCCTATGCGGTGAACCCGATGAAAGAGATGGCTTTTGCCTTTTCCTTTTGAAGTTTCAGGTTGGTTCTGATCATTTTTTTACAGCTGGCTCTGTATCTTCCTCCACCTGCTCAGGGATCCCAGAAATAACTAGGTTATCTCTCTCATGCTACGAGCCTGTGGATCTAGGACTAATTCTTTCATTTTTTTTATTTTCCACTGATAGTCGGCTTACTCCTACGGTAAGGCTTTTCACCGAGTCTCTGAGGGCGTTGTTCTCCGCAGTAAGAGCTTCCACTTGCTTTCAGCTATATTCCAAACTTTCTTTTAAAGATTGAAACTCACGGTGAAGAACTTCCAGCAGGGAGAGCCCGGCATCGAGGCTGGATAGCTTCCCTTCAATGGAGATTAAGAAATCCGTTGTATCGCTGCCGGTTGGAGAAACTGGACTGGGCTCCGAATCCGCCGGGCGAACTCTTTTGGAGCTGAAGCCGGTTTTGGAGGCCTTCGCCGCAGCGTTGTTGGATTTTCCCATTAAGATCCTCTGGAAGCTTTCTTCGATGAAATTCGTCGGCCTGGTGAGATCTTCTTAGCTGTGATCCAGAGTGACCATGCTGGTGTGGTTTGGAATATCAAACTTTTTTTTTCTCTCTATTAGCTTAGGGCGTTTGTTTGTTTTCAGTTGCACGCCATCTTGATTCTGCCAAGTCTCGCCGAGACTCGCGGTATAGCATTCTCAGGCCAGAGCCCAGGCAAAAACAAAAAAATTGCACATTTTTGCTGCACAAATAATATAAAAAAAACTTCCAACTGTCTGACTGTACACATACATCATCGTCATCATGTGTCTTATCCTCTGTTATCAGCTGATCACCATCTTCTCCAACCTTATGTGTCTCCTCTTTGGTCTGTAGCTGATCGCTTTCCTCTCCAGCATCAGGTATCCTCTTCATGGTCTGTTGCTCTCCATTGTCTGCATCCTGGTGGACTCCATCTCTGCTGCTTGCAGTGTCTTTTTCCTCCGCTGATCCCGTCTTCTTCGTCTTGCAGAGCGTGCAGCATTTGTGCGTGTAACTGATGTGTGTCTTAGAAGCAGGGATGGTGCACAGTCTGAGCCAGCCTCCATCGTTTCTTATCTATTAAAAAACTAGATAACATTGGATGCTTCCATTACATTTCACAATCTTAACCACTTAATCCAACCAGTTAACCATCCCATCAGATTTCACAGAGCACTCTTGGTATTTACCTGTATTTTTAAAATCATTCACTCTGTAACGTTTTGATATAAAGATGATTAAATAAAACCCATTTCTATTTTCCTCCCTCTTTGCCTGTAGTTTACAAATGAAGTTAGCCAATGTAACTATAGTGACTTTAGAAAGCCAAATAAAGTATATTCATTAACATTACTTACACAATAAAAACAACAGCAACAACAAAAAAACTCTCCTACTTGCCTTTATGAAAATGCTGAGCACAAACACGTATGAAGGGAGATGTGGTGATGAAAGTGATGTCCTTCCCTCTCCCCGCTGCAGCCCAGGCCTTCCAACACTTCAGTTACATCCTTAACCTGTTTTCCAAAGCCTCTTTTAAAAATGGGAAACCGAAAAAAATCTCACGTTGTGGCCTACTTTTCTACCTTTTTTATTTTTTTGTTTTTCACACAACACGAGACTCCCACTTTATCATAGATTATAACACAGGCAAAGACGATGAACAGTTGTTTACAACGATGCAACCAACATGGCGATCGACTGCGGCTATCCAAAGTGTGATGTCAGCTGAGACAGACCCATAGTTCCAAACAAACCCCGCGCTGCTAGACTCTACTACGGAACAGACATCAGCGAACGGATTACGGAGGGTGAATACTAAGTAAGGGATAATGCACGACGAGGTCGTCCATTATTTATCATAATGGACACCTCATTAGCCATTATCCCGCTTATACCATGGTCACTTACGAAAGAAATAAATATTAAATCAATTATTATTATTACGTTAATATTGTTTTTCACCATTAAAATCCTAAGTTATTCACAAGAAGCAGCTGAGTGGACTACTTAGTTGTGACGCGTTGGCAAGGTAACCAGCACACAGAACCTGCAGCTCGGTCGGCCGCAGCTGTTGTATCAGACCTGATTAGTGGAGGGAAGGGAGGTGATTGCTTACTGTTATGTTACATGACACAAAGTATCATCAGAGTTTAAGAACCACTAAAGGGAGAACATTGGCTGATTTTAGTATTTTACGGCTTTAAAAAGATGGCCCTGGCTCTTTACACACAATTGAAAATAAAAAATTCTTCATAAAATGATGCCAGCATTTCTGGCCACTGCAGAGTTTTAATGCTGCTGACATCAAGCTATTAATTTAAAAAATATTAATAAATATAAATATATAATAAACAAATATTAAAATATATAATACTATGTAGGCCATTGGATGTATTTTAAGAATTGTACTGAAACTTTAAGCAAGAATGAAAACTTTAACTAGTTTAGAATTTTTTCATTCTACTTCATTTTATTACCCTTTTATTGTGTTGGTCGGTGTGTGTGTGTGTGTATAGACAGAGGAAGAGGCGACACCTCCTCGGATGACCGACATCCAACAGAGAATCGCAACACAGAAGATGCCTCAGATTATTCAGAATATGACATCGCTGGACTGACTGAGGAGGAGCAGATAGAAATGGCAATAAGAAACAGTTTAAAGAATAAAGGCAAGAAAGAAAAATAACAGCTTGAAGCAAAAGTAAATAAGAGACAACTGAATGTTAAAAAAACATACATGTAAATTATTATCTCTTATTATTTAGAACAAACCAGGCAGAGGGAAACGCAGCGTACCCGCGAGGAGAAGGAGGATGAAGGCACTTTGGAGGAGCGCACAAGGAAAAGATGTGTTCAGAAAAGAGGAGAGAAGACTGTAGTGATAGAATGACTTCAACAATGATGAGTAAAAAGCAGTTCATCACAGCTGGGATTTTGTTTTATATGAAACCTGGAGTCATCTGTGCAGCTTGCAGTTTCCCTTTATGTCTTTTGCCTTTTTTAAATCAAGCAGTCACGGGAAGCATCCTAGCAATATTTTCAGGAACAGCTGGCCTGGCTTAAAACCTCTGAACTTTTCTACACACAGTGAGATTGGAAAAAAATAAATACATCAGTCGCACTGAGAGGACATAACTGCCTGTCATTTTACTTTTCCACATCTTTTAACTGTGTACTAATCATTTCTTCTTGGTTTGGGTTTTGTTCTTGCTGAAATAGTTTTGTCCTACTCTGTCCTAAGGAACAATCAAACTTCAACAACTGGACCATGTTTATTATACGTTTATTGTATGCTTGGTTTGTAATGTTTATGTTTTGTAATGTAAAGAATGAAGTTAATTTACAGTAATGTTAGTGAATGTTATTGCTGGGGAAATTTCATATTATTCCCTTTATTATATTGTGTCTACTGATCACTCTCAGGGTAAACATGTTGTTTAGGTTCTTGGTAATTAAGTTTAATACTGAGTAGCCTGTTGCTATCGTGCATTCTTTAGAACAGTTCACTCTGACCTGTGTGACTTATCTGATACCAGCCAGGAGCCTCAGGATGACCTAGCCGGGCATCCTGTCTTAATGTCATTGGGGTTGTTTACGTGCTCAAGAAACTGAAAAACAGCTCATTAGGTTTGCTGAAGTGTCTAATCCTGTGTGGGGAACAGACAATCTCTTTGTTTGTATTTCATGATGTGTTGTGACTGATCATTCTGCTTAAAAGATGCTGCATGTATGTTTCTTATCAGATTCTCTTCAGATCTCTGTGCTGTCAGACCTCTGAACAGTGTCTCGGATTGCAATTCTATTATTTTTATATTTTAATCCTGTGTTCAATAAACTTGTAATCATTTTTCACTTCAGAACCAGACTCCTCATCCTTGACAGAGTAACTTTTTTTTTGCCTCTACAGTTATGTTTTGTTCTTTTGCCTGAATAAGAAATAGGTCCCATATTCTACATTTTTTTCAACAATTTCATATGGGTATCAGAGGTCCAACAACATTGTTTTCAAAGTGTATTACCCCAATTTCAGACTTGGTCCTTCATTTCAGCCATTCCAAATTAGTGAGCTCTAATGAGAATGGGCTGTTTCTGAACTTTTAAATGTTCATGAGTGGTGCCTCCCCACGCCCCTCTCTGGGAGAGGATCCGGCTTTCGCTGACACCTGCTCTGTGATGTTAGAGGCCAGGCTCAGCTAGCCGGGGAGGAGTTCAATGACAGTATCAACTACCTGAGGAAGTGTTTTTTTCCCATTGTGAGGTCACAAAGGGAAAGATATCAGACTAACCCGTTTGAGCACACATTCGCCGAAAATGGGGAGCAAGCAAGTGAGAGAGGAGACAGAATTTTCTCGTTTTAGGGCCTCATACACAGGCTATGAGGACACATATGACTGTTAGAAACCTTTAGAAAGTGAATTTAGCCTAATATGGGCCCTTTAGGAATATGGAATAAGTAAAAAAGAAGAAAAAAATTAACACATACTCAACTTTCAAAAGATTTTTGACTCATACAAAAAAAATACAACAGTTTTATTTGCCTTTGCTCTAACTTTGTGTATTTTGCCTTTTCATGTTATGTAGGTTGTTTTACATGAACAAATCAATAAATAAATCTTTTTCAACAACATTTTATCAATATATATTCATATATTTAAGGTTGCATATTGTATCCTGACAGGCTGTTATGCTGTTTTTCATAGTTTAGTGCTACGTCCAACAACCAGATCTTCATCATTTCTCTGTTCTCCAAAGTTCTGTGATGCACCTGAAGCACTCTTATTTTGCTTCCTCGTCTCCTCCCACTTGTCTTCCTTATCTCCAGTCCCTGACAGCTCCTCTTCATCCTCTACCTCTTCCTCAGTGGGGATCCTAACAGCCACTTCCTTCCTGGTTATATCATTCTCAGCTGCAACAGGATTGTCATAGTAACCGTCCTCACACCTAGAAGTGGTGGAAGAGGATATGCTGGAGTCTGTGGGGGTGGTAGGTGTCGGTACAGCATTAAAGGTGATGAAGCCAATGAGAATGACCACGAGGGAGACCAGGTAGAGTCCAGAAAACTGAGTTGGGCATAACAGTAAACAAGATAAGAAAAAAGAAGTGAGAAAGAGTGATTTCTTTTTTAAGTAGAAGCAGTTTAAGAACTACTCTGTATTCAAAGAATAATCTGAAATAGACTTATGTACTAAAAAGCTCCTTTGTTTGCCTTTAAAGTATGAAATCGGTATATAAGTTGTACCTGAGTCTTACCAAAATATGTTTTATTTATTGTTTTTTCTCTTTAAAGTGGAAGCTTCAGTGTACAGAATGATGTTGTCTTTGCAGAGTTTGACCCTTGCTGTGTTTTTTACATGCCTATGAGTTTGGAGGCTGCTGGGAACTGAGAACTTGTTACCTTCAGGTCACATATGATGAACAACAAATGATTTCAGTAAAGAAGCAAATGTCTTGTGGTTAAATTTTAGAAGTAAAACATGTTTATAGATTTATTAATTCTATATTTTTCTACGGAGGAGATGAAAGAGATATTTAAAAAAATGTCTGACAACAAATTTTTATAATATTTTTTTTTATCCAGTCTACTGCCTAAATGACATAAAACTCAATACACCCTTCATATTTTGTACATGCAGCTGTGTGAAAACACTTGTCAGCGAGATTAAACTTTAACTTTTATCATTATTTATTAACACTGCTGTGTATCTATAACATTGGGCAGGTCATTGTGACCCACAAGGTGGTATAAAACAAAATGCTTTGTGTCATGAAAATGCCATGAAAAGATTTTATCTGACTTTACTGTCTGATTCACCCTGCTTTTAAGTAGTTTTTGTAAAACTGTGAAGTTTTGGAGAAAACTCAGGCTAATAAAAGGCTGCAGTTAGGTTGCTGTGAGTACATAACAGCACTTACATTGTACTGGAAGAGGAAGATTCCGCAGAAGAGGCTGAAGAGGTCAGCGGTGAGCAGGGAGAGGTTGACAGAAGTGGCGCTGCTCAGTTTAATTACGATGGGCATAAAGCTGTACAAAAGGTACATGCATAATGCATATGCAGAAAACAGGAGTCCTGAGAGAAGAGATGCCCAACATGTGAACATTACTGAAACACTCAAACATTAAGGAAATCTGATTATTTCTCAGCTTAACTATCGTTTACTTCATAAACATGAACATTACAGAACTGTAACATTTTAAGTGTAGCAGCAGCCTGCTTAAGAGAAATTGTCAACAAGCTTTTCTATCAACTCCAAAGCTAGCAAATGTACAGTAGGTTATGTACACTCAGTGCCAACTTTTCACCTTCCGAATACCAGGTTGGGTCCCTTTTTGCCTCCAGAACTGTGTTAATTCTTGGTGTCATAGTTTCAACAAGACATTAGAAACATTCCTGAGAGACGTTGTTCCATATTGACATGACAGCATCACGTCAATGCGTTGGCATCACGTCCATGATGAGAATCTCCCGTTCCACCACAACCCAAGGCTGCTCTATTGGATTGAGACTGGGTGACTGTAGAGGCCACTGGAGTACAGTGAACTCATTGTTGTGTTCATTAAGGTAGCTGGAGATGAGCTGAGCTTTGTGACATGGTGCAGTATCCTGCTGGAAGTAACCATCAGAAGATGCTACACTGTGGTTATAAAGGGATGGACATTTTCAGTAAAAAAATATTCAAGTAGGCTGTGGTAGTTAAACTATGCCATGTTGGTACTATAGTCTATTAAAGTGGGGCCCAAAGTGTGCTGAGAAAATATGCTCTGCACCATTACATCACCAGTAGCAGCAGTGAATCTTTGACACAATGCAGGATGGATCCATGCTTTCATGCTGTTTCCACCAAATTAGGATCCTACCACCTGAATGTGGAGCTGAAATAGAGACTCATCAAACCAGGCAACATTTTTCCATCTTCTATTTTCCAGTTTTGGTGAGTCTGTGTAAATTGTAGCCTCAGTTTCCTGTTCTTAGCTGAGAGGAGTAGTACCCGGTGTGGTCTTCTGTTGCTGTGGCCCATCTGCTTCACGGTTCAGAGGTGGTATTCTGCATACTTTGGTTGGAACCAGTGGTTATCTGAGTTACGTTTACATTTCTATCATCTCCAATCAGTCTCCCCGTTCTCCTCAGACTTCTGACAACAACAAGGCGTTTTGGTCCAGACAACTGCTGCTCACTGGAAATTTTCTATTTTTCAGACCATTCTCTATAAACCCTAGAGATGGTTGCATGTGAAAATCCCATTAGATCAACAGTTTCTGAAATACTCAGACCAACAACCATGCCACATTCAAAGTCACTTAAATCCCCTTTCTTCCCCATTTTGATGCTCAGTTTGAACTTCAGCAAGTTGTCTTGACCACTAAATGCATTGAGTTTCTGCCACATGCTTGGCTGATAAGCTTTTTCTGCTAACAAGCAGCTAAATAAGTGAACCCGATAAAATGGCCAGTGAGTGTGCTAAGTTTTTTGTACTTAATATATTTTGTATGTTGATAAAAGAAGTGGTTTACTTTAACAGAGGAACTGTTCTTATCATGAGAGCAAAAAAAAGCATAGTTTATTTGGAAAGAGGCAGCAAAAGAAACAAAAAGAAAAAAATTAAAAATCAATCTATCATCATGCACCACTCAGTTTCTATATAACAAGGATAATATAACAAGGATAAATCTGTGAATCTGGAAGGTAAAATTTTAGCTTGTGCTTGGCTGTCTTATGCTTTTTTGTTTTCAAAATGTTTATGGGTAAGATGAGCACTGACCTACTTGCCAGCTCCACTTGATGGCAGAAATATCATTCGGTTCCAGGATCACCCTGAATAATGATGGAAAAAAGAAAAAAAAAAACCCATCAGACTAAACAACAGTTAAGTGAGTAAAGACTGATGATACTTACACACACTTACATCTGTATGGTGCTGATGATTGTTCCGAACAGGCCGATCATACCAAGAAACTCCTCCCTGCTCAGGTTCTTCACTGTGTATTCCTGAGACACGTTAGACACGGCATACAACGTAGCACTGAGCAGCACTAAACCATCACCTAATAAGATATTTGAGGCTGCAGAAAAGAGAGACACAACATCACTGATGCAACACTTTAAATTCAGGCGTGGTTGAACTGATGATGGATAGCTGTTTAGCATGTCTGAACAGCAGACACATGATTGTAAATGAAAATCTCAGATCTTTTAGATCAAATATATTCTCCTGTTATAAAATAAAACAACTTATCTAAGAGGATTATGGCATCTGTTTAAATGTATAACTCAGCTACAATAATAAATACATCTGTATACATATCAACTGCTGTGTAAGTAAAAGCTAATAGATCTTATTATTTTAAAATCCCCCAATTACCTGAGTAGTGAATGCTGAAATGCTGCCTATAATGAGCAAAATAGTTGTAAAGTATTTTTATGATCAGAAAGTAAAGAATTTAACCTGCCACTACTCTAATGTTAACTTCTAAAAATCCATCCAAAATCCTATTCTGACAGTTCAGTTCATTTAACTATTTTTTGTATCAGCTGTCATAACAACAAGTAATAGTCTCAAAATAAAACACAAATTGGAAAAAAAACAAACAAAAAGGTCTTCCAAGGGTGCTATAAGATTAAGGTTCAAAGTAAACTAAAACTATTTTTTAGATGTACCAAAAGATACATCTGAAAACAACCAATACAAAGTGTGGCTTGGTCTTTAAAAAAAAAATAAAAATAATAATAAAAAAGTTGCAGTGAAAACATTAACTTTCATACATTTTTCTTTCCAGTCAAGACTTGGCATTTCATGTTGATAAATGTAAGGTCTGAATTCCCAAAACCAGTTATATAGTTCTTACTGGAACCCTGATCTCTTCCAGCCAGCAGGTCAGCCCCCACCATGGCCCCCACACCAAGAAGGCAGATGCAGACTGCGACATAATGGACTATTCTGTAACGTGTCTTCAAAATCCACCAGGACAGCACCATTAGGACTGGGATCACAAAGCAGTCAAGCAGCTAGAGATAAATACACAAAAATGAAAGATTTTAAAGATGAGATAAAGTGAAACTATGGATTGTTACCCGTACTTAAATAAAAGATGCACACATCTGGACAAAATGTCATAAAGTTGTACATTACTGTACTGAAACATCCTTTTACTCATGCTACAGAATATATTTGGGTTGGGATAATGTCACATTTTCAGAGTAGGATCTATGAGGTGAGGACCCACTGAGAGCACATCTGGCTGCTACATGAAAATAAGTTGTAAAACTGTTATATTGAATATCTAATGGGTGCATGTTCTAGAGGGAAAGTGTTGATCTCGAAGGCTGTCTGGCTAAAAGATGTTTACACAACAAATTTCATAGGGTATATCTGACAAGGCCGAATATATTGTGGCATAACTGAGATGGTGTGTGTGTGTAGAGAATGACAAAAACCCCTGCAAAGGAAGCCTATACTCACCTGCACGCTGGTAAGGGTGGAGTACTGGTATGCTTTGACCACAGCATAGTTGGCCTCCACATCCACCAGCCCCAGCAGAAGGTACTTCCACCATCTTCTCTTCAGAATCTGTAAAATATTGCCATCCCCTACGTTTTAAAGGGGAGCACCCCTGAAGTTCAGTACTGACCTGCGTTTGTTTTACCAACCTGAGGACAGCAGCTGAAAGACTGCTGCTCACTGTGGGCACATTCATTCACTTTTTAACCATGTTTGCCTGTACGGTTTATTCTTTAAGAAATCTTCAAAACGATCCACTAAAAAAATCTTCTGTCTTAAAACATAATTAGCAGGACATATATGAAAACAAATGCTAACAGAAACAGTTAGTCTTGATCTTTGCTTAAAATTACATAGAGCTGGCAATTAGTAAAAAAAGTTGTATTCACAAAGTCCAAATGCTAAAAATATGTACATTACCTAATAAAATAAGAAAGCCTTGATTAGATAACCAACAACAAAGACATTTCCAAAACTAAAATATCAGAGAGAATCCTTTTACTATAACAAAGTCAAACTGTATGTCAGATATTTTCTCAGCTGTACCTGTTCTGCAGAGCAGCACAGTGCTGTAGGTTGTGCACAGCAGAGCATAGTTCAGGAAGCTCTGCAGCATGGGTGTGTTCACATGGAAGTATGTGGCTAGATACTGGGAGGAGATAGCTGTTCCACAAATGAGTCCAGCCAGACCCTGACCCATCATCAGCATCTTGGCCAGCTGCCTGAGAAAAGAAAACATGACCTGTTAGGCAAATTTATTCATTTTAAAAACATATGAAAGGTCACTGTGAATTTAGAGAGAAAATATATCAATATACGAAATTCTGTAAGCTTATTGGCTGTGTTGTTAAGAGTCAGATTAGCAAAATGATTAATACAGTCACATTTATGTGGAAAAAACAGCCTCTTCTCTCCTGGCTTTTTGCAAACTGTCATACTAGGGCATTAGGACTACCTACTAAGTGTAAACAGAGGAAAAAAATAACAATACCAGTTAAATATTTAGCCAAATTCCCACTGTAAATTTAATACTATTTAGATAAGCAAAATTATTCTTTGGTGTAGCATATTGAGACATGATAAGTTAAAATAAATTTGGGTAAATACAACCTCAAATGAACAAAAACCCATGACTTTATTATTCATGTAGCAAACGTTAAGTTAAAATGTAGAAACAGAGTAGAAGAACTAAGTACAGCTCATGATTCTGTAGTTTTTAGAACTACAGCAACAAAGACTTAACTGCTGTTGCTGCTTGTAATCATTTTCTGCATGACATTGCCATTCTTCCACATGTTTGTGGAGGAATTTTGCTCCACTCTTTTTTACAGCTCAGCTTCAGTTCATTGACATTTGCAGCATTTGTTTATGCACAGTCCTCTTAAGTTTTCCCACCACAGCATTTCAGTCTGGACTTTGACTGAATCACTGCAACACCTTGATTCTTTTCTTTTTCTGCAATACAGTTGTAGTTTTGCTTTACTGTGCTGTGCTATCTTGTTGTATGACTCAATTTAAGACGGCTGCTATGAGGTGTTTGTTCTGATATGCAGTGTATGGATGTCTCCAAACATGCTGCTATGCATTATTTCCAAATATCTCCATTTTGGTCCACTGTGAATAGGCTTTGCCAGCCCCTAATATGTTAGATGGGATTTTAAATTATGCATGCAGAATTGCCAGAATTAGCACTTCCAAACTTCTCCTCCTCTCATCTCCTTTGTCCACTCACCATGTGAAAATTTCCTTGGGATTGTATTTCCTGATCCTCACTAGAAGTCTGCTTTCATTCCCAAAGCCCACGTTGCCATTTGAATCAGCCATATTTCCTCACCACTGATGAAGGAGCTCTCTCTGACTTTCTCTGAAACAGGCTTTTAACTCCTTGACATTCAGAGACTGAATGATTAACTGCTTTTGTGAGGGCAAAGATTACATTGTCACTTATCTGTGTTTGTGCAAAGCACAATGAAGACAACGAGCAACACTCTGAGATAAGAGCTGATAATGAAAGATGCATTCACAGAGTAGTTATCAACTTGTATAAATGGCTTTTTATAGTGCTATAACCTGAGTATTTGTCTTACAGTGAAAATGTCATATGCCATATATCAATATCAAGAACCTGCTGCAGAGGAATTAAATATTCAACATTTAAAGTATATTTTGTGAATGATTTTTTGTACTTTAACTTAAGTAAAATTGTGATTGTATGACTTATTGATTTAATAAATAAATGCTGTATAACTGGCTGCATCACACCATTGATGTACTGGTCACACACAGACCAGTTGGCTATGCTACATTCATGATTTAGTCACACAGACAATTAAACACTCAAAACTATATATATATATATATATATATATATATATATATGTATATATATGTATATATATATATATGTGTGTGTGTGTGTGTGTGTGCGCGCGCGCGCGCGCGCGCGCGCGCGCGTCATTACATAGTCCTGAACACCTGTCTCGCGATATTCTGCGAGGTGATAAGTTAAAGAAACATGGCGACGTCTAATTTGTTAAAGGTAAGAAGCAGTTGAATATAGCAATGTTTACGTGCAGATTTAGGCTCTTTGTTGTCCTATAGTTTTAGTTAAACTCTTGGTACATTTTTTTCTGTATTATGGCTTATACGCGAATTTTGTAGTAATAGCATTTCTGTAATAAAAACACAAATAGGCGCGACTGAAGTCACAGTTGCCACCGCTGCCGTTGTTGGAACCCGATGGTGTTATGCCGGGGTCTGCTACCCCAAATTATATGTGCCTCACTACCTAAAACTAAATATAACACAACGAATTTTCAAACGGAAACTTCTTCTGTTTCCTAAAATTCTGAGCCAATAGCAAAACAAACCTATTACCTAGTAGAGGCATTTCAGCTAAGGCGAACCATAGAGAAACAAAAACAATATCCAGCCCTTGAGCCACTGCTGGAAAACAGGGGAAACACGGTTCGGAGGTTAATAAACGCTCGACACCGTACATCCCTTCACGTCTGCAGCAGAATCGTGATTACTGCCTTTTGGCTAAACGCTGCTAACGTGCTAGCTTTTATTTTGACAAGCTCTCGACATGAGCCGTTTAAAATGTAATGTCTGCGTCTCAAAGGGCCTTCTTAATTTGTATCGGTTGAACCCCAAATTTTGCGGTCTGCGGTCTGGTAAACTGTTTAGATTCTATCTCAAATGGGCAGTAAAATCATTAACAGCTAATCACAGGACAGGTAGCTTTGACAAGCGGCCTCTTCCGTTTGACACTTAGCCTCGGTGGCACATACAATTCTGAGACCCAGATAAGATCACTGCTGTGTTCATGCTTTAACATGTGCTGTCTCACACTTTTTGAATCATAAATAGGGTTTCAAACCACAGAGAAAATAGATAACATAAATAATAACCTAAAGATAGTTTTGAGATGTCAAAAATCTTTATATCTACCATTAACACAAACAACACTAAGGACTCCCCTGAAAATATGTGTTGAACCCTTTTTTTCAAAGTTTTGAGTGTCTCAAAGCCAAGGTAAGAGATATTCAAAATATGTAAACCTGTGTAAATAGTATTATATTAATATAGTATAATATTATGATGTGACATTGACAACTATTTTTAGGAAACATGTGAAGGGTGACAGGGTTTCATCAAAAAACAGATGTCTAACATGGTGATGATTTGCTGAAGTTTATGTTGAATTTAATGTTGATCAGCAATCCTAATACACCTCACTAACTGTTCACTCACATTATTACAAACCTATGTTGTGTGAATAGTAACCTTTTAAATCTACTCTATATTTCAAGGTTTTAAGCTTCTGTTATTACCGGTTTTGCTTTTTTTTTGTGCAAGATTATAAAACGTGTGTACAAGCATGGGCTTTTGGATCAGAATACCTGAGTAAAGATGAGTATGAACTACCTTAAATGAAGAATTTGAAAAGATGTGTCATATGAGAAATACGCTTGTCGGTCATCTAAACGCTTCTTTTTCCTAATTTTCTAAGTAGACTCTCAACTTGAGTTCAGAGAGGCCAGATACCAAACCACATGTAGATTTTTTAAAACCAAACAATCAATGTGATATAAAATTCTACATTAAAACAACAAAAAATATTTTTCTACTGTGGCAACATTTATGATACTGCATCTTAGCTCCTGTGCATCTTCAGTCTTCGTGTACTGTATGTCTTTTGCATAATCTTGCTTCAACTACTCACATATCTTTTTTCATTTTTCGTCTTCCTCCACCATACCATATGTCTCCTTCAGAACAAGGGGTCCCTACAATTTGAGGACAAGTGGGACCTGATGCGACCCATCGTCCTCAAGTTGCTCAGACAGGAGGCAGTCACCAAGCAACAGTGGTTTGACTTGTTCTCGTAAGATATGCTCTTTGCTCTGCCCTCATGTATGCAGCTGCTGCTTCCTGAAAACAGTTACCTGATTTTGAAGCCAGAATGGCCAATAGTTATTTTATATAAAACAGTATTACATATTAGTGCATTTCAGTGGACACATTAGAGGCGATACTTGTAAAAACTCATCAGCTTGGATTGGAAAAAGTGGATTGGAAAAAGTCTTGGTTTAGCTTAACTGCTACACACATCTGCCTCTTATCTTTAAAAGCACACTTCATTTTAATCTTAGATATTAAAGAACATGTAGCAAAAGTTCTTGTTGTTCTTAAAGAAATGTAGCCCTCATCCAACAGTAACTAACTTTGGAGGTTTTCTCAGCAAGGGTCACTCGCGCTACGTATTATTTAGGTCCTGTATGCCACTTGGTCCACATAGCCATCCTGGGTTGTTAGGGTTATTGTTCCCCTACCCAACCCCTTGTGATGTTTTGGTCACACAAAACTATCTTTCTTTTTTATTTAGAATTGTTTACATTTCTGTCTCTAGATGCAGTGGCCCTTATACTTAAGAAGCAGGCTTTCATGTATTGAACTAAGCGATTGTGAAGTCGTTCAGATACCTGAGGCAAATTTGTTATTCTGGGTAGTTTGGATAAAATGATTTAACATCCAAGTCCAGGGTATAATGTGGAGAGTAAAAGTATCAAGAAAAGGAAGTTGTTCTTTTTATTATAAGAAAGAGGATGATGAGAGCAGGAACATGGTGGTTAAATTAGATCTCAATGTGCCATCCAATTTATCTTAAAAATGTAACATCTGATGAGCTATGTAGGGGTTAGTAATATGAGTTTGAGTTGACATAATTTGAAGGAACCATGTAAATGCAGAGATAAAACTCAACTCAACTCAGCTTTATTAATAAAGGCTTTTAATTTACTCTGCAGTATAACAAACATAATGTATGCAAATGAAACATTATAAAAACAGTTGAATTTCCTACTACACAGTCAACAGTAATACAATTTAAATAAAACAATTTAAATAAACTAAAAATTCTAAAAATAATAAATAAATAAAAAGGGTTTATCTTAAGCAGTCACTGCTAGGTTGTTGTTGGCAGTATTCATGTGAACAACTAAGTTATACAAGAGGACATCTCAGTCTGACGATGATGTTGGGTTGAAATTAAAACCATGTTTTTCACTATGACGGAAAACTTACTAACAAATATGGACATGCCAGTTTTAAAGATCGTCAGCAACTCTACTATTGTATGTCACTAATAGCAGGTTAGGGTCTGTTGGTTAGTTTTCAGTCTAGTCTGTCTTTGAAACTTTATATCTATCACTTGTATCTATTTATTTAGTTATTATTTAGCATTTTTTGTCTTTGTGTTTGTTTGTCAAGTGTTATGAGACATCTGATGTAGAAAAGTACTTTATAAATATCACTTAAAATATTATATGTGCTATATCACACACACATTTTCTTTCACACCTAAGTATGAGCTAACAGGATGATTTTCTTTCTCTAGAGATGTCCATGCTGTTTGTCTATGGGATGATAAAGGTCCAGCCAAAATCCACCAAGCCCTCAAAGAAGACATCCTCGACTTTATCAAGCAAGCACAAACTGTAAGTTTATGTCTTTGTGGTTGTTTGTCTCTGTGTTCTTTGTCATGAGTAAGGTACCCTAAAACTTTGCTGTTTTCATGTCCGGTGAAGAGGGCTGGTTAAGCGTAGTGTCTAAATAAGCATCTTAACCACTTGTATGAAAATGTTTACCAGATTTATATCAGATATCCTGGATTGATTTTTTATAACAGGGCACAGTAAGCATGTTTTCACAACACACACAAAAAAGGATTATTGTCATTCTCTGGTAAGCTGGAGCCTATCCCAGTATTTTAACAGGTGAGAGGCAGGGTCATCTAATACTTTTAGCTTCATAACTTAAACATTTGTCCCTTGAATGTCTGTGAACCATTATTGAGATGCTTCCTTTCATTTGCAAATCTCTAAAAAAATGTTTGATACATGTGAAAAGTTATCATCTTAGGCTTTTCAGGAAATAGTGCATCAAGCTTTGATTAGTATTTATGGGTGAAGCAGTGCCACCTCTAACGTTTGGTTGTATCTCTTGTCATGGCAGCGTGTGCTGAGCCATCAGGATGACACAGCTCTGCTTAAAGCCTACATTGTAGAGTGGAGGAAGTTCTTCACCCAGTGTGACATCCTGCCTAAACCTTTCTGTCAGTTGGAGATCACACTGATGGGAAAACAAGGCAGCAACAAGAAAACTAACATGGAAGACAGCATTGTACGCAAGGTGAGACCAAAAAGCCGAAACATACCCAGATGTTGAGTTCTAAAGAGAGGGCTTGAAAGCTGTGCAACTGCAGGCACAAGGGAAAAAAGAGAAAGATAATAAGGAAGGAGGGAAAAACAAAACGCAGAAAAATGGAAAGGAGGTATGTAAAGACCCCTGTGAAGTCTAGGGGAAAAAGGGTGGCAACACAAATGATTTGGAATTGGATATTTATAATAAAACACAATTTATTTACAGTGGTGTGAAATAATGTAACCAAGGAATCATTTATCAAAACAAAAGGCAAAATATGTGTCACAAGGTAGAATAAAACAGATTCAAGATGATGAACACATTAAATTGACAAATTGTAGCTGCGTTGCAATGTAACTGTAGAGGACATCATACCTTAAAAAGGATATGAGAACAACATAAGTTACTAACCACTTAATATTTTATTAAATCTATGTGAGCGCGATCACTTGAGTTTTCATTGGTTATCTGTTTTTAATTTTTTTTTTGTTGTTGGTGTTTTTTAATAAAGGGTGATTGAGCTGGAAATTGTTGGTCAGGGAATATAATTAAGAAGCTTGAATGATACAAAAATATGATCTGATTGCTTGTGGGTGGCAGAACATTAACTGTAGCTAATAATTTACCATTTTTGTGAATTTGGCATACATCAGTTAATGCGTTCACTTTATTTTTCACAGCTGATGCTGGACACGTGGAACGAGTCAATCTTTTCCAACATTAAGAGTCGCCTGCAAGATAGTGCTATGAAGCTGGTTCACGCCGAGAGGTTGGGAGAGGCATTTGACTCGCAGCTAGTTATAGGTGTACGCGAGTCGTACGGTAAGACAGACAACAAAAAACTGCAATAATTCATTGTTTTCAGTGTGTGCAAAAATACCAAATTGTAGAGACGTGTGTGTTTGTATTTAATTTTCTCCTTTTTCTGTCTTTTCTCCTGCCAGTCAACTTGTGCTCTAACCCAGATGACAAGCTGCAGATCTACAGGGATAACTTTGAGAAAGCTTATTTGGACTCCACAGAGAGGTTTTACCGAACACAGGCACCATCCTACCTGCAACAAAATGGTGTCCAGAATTACATGAAATATGTGAGACATGATAATGTTGACAATTATTATTACTATTCAGAGTCAGGGTTAGTATGAAGGATGTTGTCAATGTAAAATTTGAGGTGTCACTAATGAATATTCTGATTAACGAATGGACGTTCTTTATATTTTTAAACTTAATGATGAACAGCCATATTCCTCAGCAAGCCATCCATATTATATGTTATTAACAGCATCTGTGTTATCATCCAATCACGTGTATAATTTAACTCTTTCACACTCTAAACTCAGGCTTAAACAACAGTTAAAAATTGAATGGTTAATGGAAGACATGCAAACAGGCTTATCTTGAGTTTTTGGACAGCAGAATGTCAGAAAACTGTTTTGCAGTAAATATTGGGATTAAATTATTACTAGTTTTACATCTGTAAATATTTGGGGCAGATTTGAGGAATAAACAAATTGCAGCATAAAATGTTTGTACAAAAGAATGTTTTGGTTTTTATTAATTCAGTGATTTCACAGCCTTGTATTTGTAACTTTTGCTGATCTGTGGTTCCTTGCAGGCCGATGCAAAGCTGAGAGAAGAGGAGAAGAGAGCACTAAGATATCTGGAGACACGCCGTGAATGTAACTCTGTTCAAGCAGTAAGTGCCTTTCACGTAATCTGAAGTGTCAACACAACACACTTTTTAATTTCTTCAGCCAATTTTTTCCCACTTAAATTTACAGTATTTTTAGGTCACATAAATGGATAAAATTCAGCTTATAATCATAGAACAGCATAGTAGTGCTTGATTATACTGGACTGAAAATGACATACAAAGACATAACATTAACATATATGATGAAGATCTCCTGAAGCTGCTCTAAATCAATGTTTTCTATTACGTCACATTCTGAGAGACTTCTCTTCAGGAGTCTCATTAAAATGTACGTGATGCCTGGTTACTTATTTTATATGAGTGTTTTCCTTACAGTAGTCTTTTTCTTGTGTGCCCACTCAGCTTATGGAATGTTGTGTGAATGCACTGGTGACGTCCTTCAAAGAGACCATCTTAGCCGAATGTCCAGGAATGATTAAACACAATGAAACAGACAGTGAGTATCTCTACACTGTTGTGGCATCGGTAGCATTAAAGTTTTTTGTTGTTTTTTGTTAATGATAAGGAGATAGTCATCTTGGCTGTTTTGTGGGACTCAAACTAATATCTGGTGGCATCAGTCTTTACCTCAGCATCAGCTAACTACACTTTAAAAACAGAAGTAGCGCCTCGGAGCGTTGGCTTTTAACTGGACTGGGGGGAAGGGATTACACACATTAATGACTTAAGATGACTGCAGAAAATCTCCTTCAGGCCCAATGCCAACATTTGGAAAGTCAGATTCTGAAGTACACTGTGGATATGTTAGCTTTGTTTTGTTTAATTTTTCTTCTTGTAACATTAACTTTTCTCTTTTTTTTACTTGGTCATTGTTTTAGGAGTGTTTACATAGTTGTTAGCAGTATGGGTTGCAGGTGATGCCTTCATGTGTTGACTAGTTGATGCATAGACTAGTTGATGCGTTTACAGCACTGGTAGTTTATTTCTGATTTCAGAGTATTTGTTCTAGAATATAAGCATAAAATGACCCGTTTAAAATAATAATAACTAGGATGACTCTATATTCCTGCAATACAAATACAAAGAGTAAAACTAAAAAAGCTTCCATAGTCTTAAGTGTCCGTATTTGCATGTTTGTGAAATTCATGTTGTTGATGTTATCCAGTATGTGTCTTCTCCTGTGTGCAACTGATTTTCTTTTCTTGTTGCAGAGCTGCACCTGATGTTTTCCCTGATGGACAAGGTTCCCAGTGGGATCGAGCCCATGCTAAAAGACTTGGAAGAGCATATCATCAATGCAGGTCTAGCAGACATGGTGGCTGCTGCTGAGACAATCACTACTGTACGTACAGTAACGAAGTTGACAGCAAAGCACAGCCTTTTTCTGCTCAGTCGTTACTAATGTGTGTGTGTTCATCCAGGATTCTGAGAAATACGTGGAGCAGCTGTTGACGTTGTTTAACCGCTTCAGTAAGCTGGTTAAGGAAGCTTTCCAGGACGATCCTCGCTTCCTCACTGCAAGAGATAAGGTCTGGTTAATCTGACTTTCACAGCACAAAAAAGAAAAGAAAAAACAAAGTGATCACCCCTAACAATACAAACTAATAAATGACTATGAGAATTATGTGAATCATCCATTAGTAGGTATTTAGCTTCTGCCCAGCTGTTCTGTTCTTCTGTTGATGCTTCTACTTCCCTGTCACGAGTTATTTTAGAGCTAAGCCTGCCGTACACAACAAATCAAAATGACAACCACAAACACTGTTCAAACCTACCGTCTCTAAATATTATGTCAAACATTTCTACTTCTTCCACTTTACTTTTAAAACTTCTGACAAGGCTGAATGAAACTGGAACGATTAGAGAATTTATTAATTAGCAACTGATCGAAAAGCAGGCTCCAAAAATGAGAGAATTTAAAGCTTTTGTGTTAATATGCTATTTTATCTGCCGTAATAATATGTAAGCTTTTCAGCTATTGGTTAACCAAAACAAATGGTAAATACTACCGTTTGGGGATTTTAATGGAAATTACAGACTTATTAAAGTTATTGACTTATCAAAAATGACAGACACAAAAAATAAATGGACATGCATGGTGGTGTGGTGGTTAGCACCGCAGCCTCACAGCAAGAAGGTTGCTGGTTCGAATCTCGGCTGGGGAGAGGTTCGAACCTTTGTGGAGTTTGCATGTTCTCCCCATGTTGTGCGTGGGTTCTCTCCTGATACTCCGGCTTCCTCCCACCATCCAAAGACATGCATGTTAGGTTAATTGATTACTCTAAATTCTCCCTAGGAGTGTGTATGCGAGTGTGAATGGTTGTTTGTCCCCTATGTGTTGGCCCTGCTATGGACTGGTGACCTGTCCAGGGTGTACCCTGCCTCTCACCTATTAATGTTGGGATAGGCTCCAGCTTACCCGCGACCCGTAATGGACGAAGTGGTAGAGAGAATGAATGATAAATAATTTATAAACCAGTCAAAATATAACTGTTAGCATTGCACTGTATTGTTTTTGTTATGGTTCAGTTTGTGTGGACAAGACAGACTTTATTCCTTTTTTCTTCTTTTCATAAGCTTCATTCTTCAGAACAAAGGACTAAGTGGTTTATTTTGGGAAGAGTAAAAGCATAACATCAACTGTGTTGTTTTTTTATTACAACAATAATGGTAATCATTATTCAGTTCACTTTTCTGTTTCTACACCCCCCAGGCTTATAAGGCTGTTGTCAATGATGCCACAATCTTCAAATTGGAGCTGCCTATGAAGCAGAAGGGGTGAGTGGTGCTGTTTTAGTTGTGTGTTAAAGCATTGATCAAAACTGGTAGACGTAATTATTGTGTAAATATGTGTGTGCACATCCCTATTCAATCAGTGTGGGTATGAAGACTCAGCCAGAGTCCAAATGTCCTGAGCTGCTGGCAAACTATTGTGACATGCTGCTGAGAAAAACTCCCCTTAGCAAGAAACTCACCTCAGAAGAAATTGAGCTCAAACTCAAAGAAGTGGTAGGTCTTCATCCCCTTTGCCTCACTTTGTATTTTATGTTGTTCAGCTATGTTGCTTTGGTTTTTAGATCATTTCAATCCCTCTTGGTCTTATTTATCCCCCTGTTCCCACACTTGTTTCTCTTCTGTTCTTGCAGCTCTTGGTGTTGAAGTACGTCCAGAACAAAGATGTGTTTATGCGTTATCACAAGGCTCACCTGACCAGGCGCCTGATTCTGGACATTTCAGCAGACAGTGAGATTGAAGAGAACATGGTGGAGTGGCTTAGAGTGAGTTATGATTTTCTTAAATTGCTATAACCAAAGACTCAGAACCAGCATTAAAATCATTACTGGTTTTAGTTACAAACCTCTCGTGAGCAAAAAATCCTCTGTCTTGAACTATTAACTTGCTGTCAGATTATTAATAATCCTAACCGCATTTCTACCACCCACAGCCTTACATACATCATTGTATTAACATTTATGGTCAGCTGCAGTGAGGAGTTAGGGGAGACCCAAATGAAGTGAAAGACTATTATTTTGGGAGATGGCTGTTGTGATTGTTAATCTGCAAAGAAATAATTGAATATAAAATACTCAAGAGATTCACTGTAACATGAAAGAAAACTTTTTCCCATATGTAAAACTCACTCACTGTTATAGAATTGGAATTGAAAAATATATTGATGTACATTTGGTGACATAAATTTTAGTAAATACTCATAATTTAGTTTCAGTAACAACCCCTATGTTAAAATCTTTCTATATGTGGTAAGAATCTGTGTACATGTTTGTTTTTCATTGTAGGAAGTAGGAATGCCTGCTGATTATGTGAACAAGCTGGCCAGGATGTTCCAGGACATCAAAGTCTCAGAGGACCTCAATCAAGTCTTCAAAGAGATGCACAAACACAACAAGCTGGCCCTGCCAGGTACCGCATACACACCCACAAACACAAACCAGGCTGCCACTTAGTATCTGAAACAGAAACACAATGTAAACCAAGTCAGTACAAACAGCAGTCAGTAGAAAATGTCCTCTTTGTGGAAACTTTGTCACCTTCATCATTGATGACATAGATGAAGATGTAATGTTTCTATTCACTCAGGATTTTAGTGCAAATATAAATATCTGTATTATTGAATTTTTTAGCTGTCTGGGGTGTTGCAAGCCTTGCTTGTTTTGACTCATCTGTTTGATGTTGTGATTACAGCTTTTATTAAAACTCATGTTTTAAACTCTATCATTGTAAATCATGCAAAAGTTTTCCAAAACCAAATAATGTCTGTCATTTATAAATAAAATTGGGAATTATATTTGAATGAATAACTAAATGCTACATTTCAAATACATCTAAAAACATTTTCAGTGTCTGTACCTGTGAAGCGGTCACACCATTCCAGAGATTAAGCTTTTCTAATATGTGGCACATTTATAAATAACACCAAAGCGTGATGATAGGACAAATTTAAATGTGCCGTTTGTCCATCCTCCTTCCTGCAGCTGACAGTGTGAACATTAAGATCCTGAATGCTGGGGCGTGGTCACGAAGCAGTGAGAAGGTTTTTGTCTCGCTGCCCACGGAGCTGGAGGACCTGATTCCTGAGGTGGAAGACTTCTATAAAAGAAATCATAGTGGCCGTAAACTCCACTGGCATCACCTCATGTCCAATGGGATTGTGAGTAGACAGTAAATAAAAAAGCCATTATTAAACTTTAATAAGACACAATACAGAACTTTGCAGATCCACGGCTAACTCAGCATCCATCTTACATCCTACCTGTACTGTGGACCTCTCCAGCCAGTAAAAGACAGTCTTAGCTTCATTCTTGCTCTGTCCCTTTCTCTCTTTCTGTTCCTCTCCTCCAATAAAGTCTCTTTGCATTTCTTTGCTGAATCAGCCACGGTGCACGTTTAAAATGGCCGGTGTGTTGATATCTGCTTGTTAGCAAAACCTAGCTGCAACGTCACACGGCATCCCGGAAAATAAGTTGCAAAGTGTGGTTTTTCAGCCTCGGACACTGCTGCTCTACAAGTGTAGATAATATCACTGTGCCATTAAACAAGTCTGGAACATGGAGTTTTAAGATTATAAAGTTACATAGTGCGTCTTTGATGCCTCTTCTTCTAAAGTCCAGCCGTAGTCTTCTTCGTTCCCCTTTTTGTGGTCTGGTCATTTCTTTCTAAGTGTCTTCTCTCACATTTTGTTTAATTAAGTCATAAAAAAAGAAAAGACTTGTTTACCATAGAAAATATTTAAAAAATTTTTAGTACAGCAGATGTTTTTTTTTTACAATTCTAGGAAGACACTCATTGTGTATACTGGTATCATTATGGGGAGGCATGTAGAAGTTATTTTAGCATTTCAGTCATTCATCATCAGATGTCAGGGTACCAGATTATAAGCTGATACAGTAACCCCTGTTGTCATCTTGCTTTTCTCATCATCTCATTCGTTTCTTCTTCGCTCTGCTCAGATCACCTTTAAAAACGAGGTGGGCCAGTACGACCTGGAGGTGACAACGTTCCAACTTGCCGTGTTGTTTGCTTGGAACCAGAGACCCAGAGAGAGAATCAGCTTTGAGAATCTCAAACTGGCCACAGAGCTGCCTGATGCCGAGCTGCGTCGAACACTATGGGTCAGAGCAAGGATAGAATTTAACATTTCCTTTTAATTTACCAGTTACATCAAAAGATTTTATGATTAATACATTAACTGGAGCTTAATAAATTCTTCACCACTCATTGGTTAGAAAATATAGCCTGATCTTTGCAGATGAGATTAAACAAAAGTTTCTGAAAAATCTGAATTGTATGTCTACATTTATATCCACACAAGAATGTGTATGCATATTACCTCTCTTGATATTTTTAAAAGTAGTTATAACAACAGCTGTATCATTAATAAGGTTCTCTGCATTATTAATGTTAAAAGTAAGACTCCAGTAACACTTTGTCCTACATTTTGAAGCTTCTCTGTCCTGTTTGTGCAGTCCCTGGTTGCCTTCCCCAAGCTGAAGAGACAAGTGCTGTCCTATGACCCTCCAGTTAGTTCTCCCAAAGACTTCACGGACGGCACGCTTTTCTACGTCAACCAGGACTTCTCACTTATGTATGTAAAGGTGTTTCTAGGGGCTAAAGCATGCCGCATACTTTACTATGACATGGATTTTTTTTAAGTAAATACATAACTTACCTAAAAATCTTGAATTCTGGTGAAATTTTGAAGTGCCCCTTTATATGATGTAAAATTTATTAACAAGCATGTCAGTTCTGCTCCATAGTCATCATTTAACTCTTAAACTTAAAACATAAACTGTATCTTTGTTTAATAATTTTCTCAGCAAAAACTCCAAAGTCCAGAAGAGAGGAAAAATCAACCTGATTGGTCGGCTGCAGCTGACCACTGAGCGAATGAGAGAAGAGGAGAATGAAGGAATTGTACAGCTCAGAATACTCAGGACTCAGGTACAAAAACACAACTCTCACAGTGTGTTCACAAGATTAATGCTTCCAGCGATGTTAATCTCACTGTGTCATCATTGTTAGGGTGTGTTTATACTCAAAACAGATTTCTATGCACAGCATGCAGTTATTAGTGACTAAGTAACCTGCACTTGTCTTGTTTAATGACACATATAGAACTAGTCTTCTGTATTTAGCCAAAAAGTCATATCCTAATCAAATTCTGACATTGTGGTGTTCATCAACATTCACTATGTTAAAATGACATGTTCAAAAGTCAAGGAAAAGGAAGTAGAGGACAACTTGTAGCTGTAACATGTTAAATTTTGTCACGTGAGATAAATGTATTAACTTTTAGTATTTTGATCAAATAACTGCTACTAAAGTTTACAGTTGTAGCAGGAATTTCACTATTTTTCCCTTCGTTCTGAAGATGCACAGACCTCAGACTCAGTAAACATGTTGTATGTTGTTCTTTTGGGATGTTTGATCCTCTTAAACCTGTGTCACTTTAATTAGTTAAGATTAAACCTGTTCCAGGGGAATAATAACTAAAAATATATATAAATAATTTTTGTTAAAGCAAACCTGGCAATGTTCATTCTAAGTTGAATCATAAATTAACATTTTGTATCTTCAAAACAAACTGACTGTCCTATAACCTCCTGTTTATGACTCAAAGCCCTAAAAGTTAAGTAGATCATGTATAAATAGGACCAGCGACTATAAAATGATTACGCACATTGGATAGACTCGTTACAACTGTGCTGATACCATTCAGATTATCTAATTTGATTTTTATTTTTGTAATAGCGCATTAAGAAATGTCAGTTGTGTAATATTATCTGTATTTCATCTTCAGGAGGCAATCATCCAAATTATGAAGATGAGGAAGCGCATCAGCAATGCCCAGCTGCAGACGGAGCTGGTAGAAATCTTGAAAAATATGTTTCTGCCTCAGAAGAAGATGATAAAGGAGCAGATTGAATGGCTTATCGAGCACAAGTATATTAAGAGAGACGAGGGAGACATCAACACCTTCATCTACATGGCCTAGGCAGCGAGTGAGAATCGCATTTTGCTGTTTTTTACTGCTGGCCTGCAGCTGGCGCTACAGAAACCTGCACGAGGAGACAAGGGAGGAAAAGAATGTGTCTGAAGAAAGAGAAAGAAGCTGATGCTAAGCAGGGGAAATGTCAAAAGAAAAGGCTCTACCTTTTGGAGCCTTTTCAACAAAGGTGTGGATATTCTTTGTTTGTGAGGCTCCAGTGTGTTATGTGAGTGTCATTTCAAGATGTAGTGTTGAGTCATCAGGTTGTTTGTCTCTGCTGCCCTCTAGTGTCTGATCAGTGGAGAGGCATGGCACTGTGCGCCGTTTGCCAGCAGCTCAGAAAATGAAACAAAAAAATAATAATAGTAAAAATAATTAAATACTTCCTGCCTTACTTTTCATCAGCATTGGGCCACAAAAGAGGTGAAAATGAATTGTGGAGGGAAGGAGGACAAATTTAAGAAGCTGATATCAATCCCTTGCTTTCACTTGACACCACAGCTGCCATTTTTGTGGCAACAGTCTTGCATCCCACCTATCCTCCTTTGAGGTTTTCTAGGTTTTTTTTTTCTTTTGTTTGTTGGTTAGTTTTTCCTGGACAGGGAATGCAAGGAACTGAGCCAATGAGGAGCACACATGGACAAAAAAAGAGTTCAAACTACAGAGGAGTATTTTGCCAAATTGTGTGTGTGCTGGGTGTGTGTCCATGTGCATGGCGTGCATCTGATCTTTCAGACATGTGTATGTGTGTGTGTGTGTGTGTGTTTGCACTTTCAACAGCATGCTGCTCTATGATTTTTTTTTCTTTTTTTCCATTCAGTGGAGAATCGGTCACTTTGTGGCTGAAAAATTAAGATGGGTTGTCATTAAATGCTGATATATAGTTTTTTTTATGATGCTCTGTGACTGCAGGTGACCATTATCCGATGGTGAACAGGTTTTGTCTGTAGTTTCTTTTGGACAGTTTGCGTCCTGCCAACTATTTATTTGGTGTGTAAAAAACAACAAAAAGAAAGCTTTGAACATTTTAAGATAAAATACCACTTAATTGCATCAAAGGGGAACAGAGAGAAATTTGTGACCAGGTAACTTTTGTGTATGAGTAAAATAGAACAATCCCTACAGTCTGCACCATAAGTACTTGGATAATAAGACATTAAATTATTTGTACTTAAATATATTTAATTTAAAATAAAACTATGGTGACCACAGTGAAGTGGCTGAGCATGCTTTGATTTGGATATTTTTACTCCACTATAGAAATAATCTGAGATAAAGCTCTTTCAAACATACAGTGCCCAATGTTTGCAGGTTCTGATGTTATTGGATGTGCATGCAGCAGAAAAAAGTCTCTGTATTAAGTATTTTTGTATAACTCCTTCCACTTAGTGCTATCCTAAATTTTGGACTCTTACACATCGGCACCTGCTTTCCCACATTATTCCTGCAGCCACCAGTTCAGTTCTTTGTTGATTCTTTGCTTGATGACTGGTCCCCATCAGGTTGACAGCAGCTAAGTAGGACTGAGACTACTTTAAAATTTATTTCTGAATGTAAGCACAAAGGTTTCAGTAACAGTGAAACCATCGATTAATTACAGTATAGCATTTATTTTGGCAATCATAAATTTCCAAGTGCAAGTATGTTACATGTTGTCAGAGGAGATGCCACACTTTCCTCTTTCCACAATTTTGATTGAGGTGGATTCCTGATTTATCGCTCCAGAGATACTTGTTTCCTAAGTCCTGAACAGCAGTTTGAGTTGGTGTGTTCAGAAAATGTTTCTTTAGTATACACATCATTTCCTGCGTTTACACAAATCCTGTGCTGCTTATTTACATCCTGCTTTTTAGAAGATGTACCCAACTGTTGATTTTGGTAAACTGGCTACCTCAGATAACCAACCCAGTGATATATTTCTTCAGTTTAGGATCTCATGCTAATCTTTTTCCACTTGCAAACTCAACTCTACTCCTCATGTTTTAGAAAACTACCTCAATCTAAAGGGCAACTCTGACTTACTCTTGAGGCCCACGAGTTAACTGTTCATAAACCAATATGGAAACAACACTCAATTGTTCAAGAAAAATCTATTAAGTGTGTGATTTCTTTTTAACCATAAACTTTGGGCATGGTGTGTTAAGTGGGCTACACCTCGAACAGGGTCTGCCCTGTGTGGAAGTAAATGTGCTCAAATTAAAGCTGTGAAGTTTTTATTTCATATTCATTATTTCACTTTAGTACAAATTTGATGACACCGAAAACCAAAAGTAAAGAGTTGTACAAATATCTAAATGCTTGTGGTCTGGGCCATGCACTCATTGGACCGAGGCTGTTTGACTGTATCTAAGCCACTAAGAGAAATCCTTGAGTCATTTTTGCACAGCGTGATACCAAGAAGTTAAAGTGAAGCAGTGTTAGTTGCAGAAATGTGTTTTACTAAGGTTTAATGAGCGAAGGATCATTTTTCTCCAAGTCTGAGCTATTTTAAAGTTAATATAGCCATTATGTGTGTGTGTTTTTGCTTGTCTGTTGTTGTTTTTTTTGTGTTTGTTTTTTTTTTCTTTCTTTCTTTTTCAGCTCAAATTAACAGACTCAAAAATTAACACAAAGAAAAGTTACTTCATCTGGTGCGTGTTCATTTTGAGGATGGTTTTGGTGTTACTAAGGATGACGTGGTGGCCCTTTGAGTTTTCTCCTTGCCTTTTTTCTCTTTTTGTTCATGGCTGATACATAGGGGAAAAAGACAGTTTGATTCTCCACTGAAAAAATCTCTTGTGTTGAAATTTGTGAGTTTTTTTTCCCCTCTTTTATGGTCTTGTTGCACTTATAGGGAGTTGACAAGTCATATTTGTCCTTTAGGGCCTGAAAGTTGTTTTTACTGCATTCTTGCTGAGACACTTAATGTTTTAAACATTAATTTCTTATAGCAGTTCCTTTCATCTTCGGTAAATAATAACCGAGCTGCACAAATTGCAGTGTAATGACTTGCTGAATGGAAATCATGTTATCTGTTGCACTGAGAGACATTCTGCTCTAATTTTGGACATTCTGTTAAATTAAACAGTAAATCCTCTGAGCAGTGAGAAAAAGAAAGACAACAGTGAATGTTTAGGGATGATTTTTTTAAATTTATTTTATGTTAACAAAGAATGTTACTCTTTGTCAGCTGCAATATTTTTTCCTGTTCTTTGTTTGTTTCATTGTTATGTTCACTGTACTATTATGAACAGTATTTATTTGCTATCATTCTTCTGTTTAATTTTTATTCATAAAGGAAAAAAACTGTTACTTCAATGAAATCATTGTCAATTTTACCAGGCACATCTACAATTTTGTTTAAAATCTGGCATAACTTTTCAGTTCATGTTACACACATTGATTACAGATTTGCAAAAAACAAACAGAAAACGACAAGAAGAGTTCTCTTTTATTGCCAACTTCTCTGAATGAGTGAGACTTTATTTTAAAGATGTACCAGAAATGAATGAGAAAAACAACAACTTTTGCAGTTCCATTCTCTATGCACAGGCCCGGTTCGGTCAGTATAGTCCAGATGATTCCTGCTTGTTTTTTGATCTTTTAAACGCTACACATGAGTCCAGTAAATTAGGCCTTTCTAAATGTCAGTACTTTTTTTCATTTGTGTGATCCGAAACTTATTAAATTATTATAACAATTCATGTTGACCAACAAATTAAAACAAATGTTAAATTGGTTTTCAGACATTTAATACCATCCATGTGTGCTTATTTAGTGAGTTAAGACTTAATCTGGTTTCTGTTGAGCTTAAAGTAAAAGAAAGAATGGAAATGTAACAGATATTATTCACTTTATTAATCCCAGTGGGAAATTGCAATAAAATAAAATTAAAAGTTTATCTACAAGAATTAAGATCACAAGTCTTAAGAAGATAAATTAGCTTTAGGGTGGACCAAGGCCCAAATAGCAAAATCATAGCAAGAAAGAGAAAATCAATCCGAAACAAAGTGAAAGAAAATCCAGTAATTTTCCCCCTAGACTAACAAAACAGGAGAAAAATTAATAAAAAAAGAGTTGGAGCCCACCTCTATAAACTCTTAGTCATCAATGATTCAATTGTATGTCATGTTGCAAACTGTGTGCAGGTAGTTGGGAGGAGGAAATGCACAAATCAGTGATCATCTCAGGTCTGAGAGCTCCACAAACCAATCTGCTGTGAGCTGCTGATTATTGGTCTATCACAGCGTGGCACCTACACAGTAAAATTTGCATATAGTAGTTAAGTAATCTCAAACTACAGCAGACACAACAGTACCACACAAAACTAAAACATTATGTTTATATCAGGTTTTCAGTAACATTGCTAATAGTTTTATATTGTTGGGTTGTTTACTATGATGATTGAAAGGAAAATTGGTTCAGACTGTCATCAGAGGATGAATGCAAAAATTTATCTTGGTACGCTTTGTCTTGAACTTTTGTTGGCCACCCCTGCCATAACATCTATGTTCATATCTAGTTTAATTTTTTGTTGAAAATGTTGAAGATTTGTTCATTCAGACACATTTTAGAACCGAAAACTTTATTAAAAGTATATGCTATATTGAGATTCATATATATTTTTAATTTTTTCTGTTTCTCTGAACTACGATATATAGATGGTTTGAGACGTCAGTTACACAAAGTCAAACTGTTGAATGTTGTCAGCAATCTAAGAATGTTTTTTCATTTATAAATCAAAAAGGCCAAAAATATAAACAAAGAATTGTGTTTGGTTTAAACTCATAGACGTTTTGTTAAAATAAATAAATAAAGGAGAAAAGGAGCACAAGACTAAATGAAGTTTTGCGTAATGGTTAAGAGT
This sequence comes from Melanotaenia boesemani, assembly GCF_017639745.1. NCBI lineage: Eukaryota > Metazoa > Chordata > Actinopteri > Atheriniformes > Melanotaeniidae > Melanotaenia > Melanotaenia boesemani. The sequence continues at coordinate 10,146,298 of NC_055690.1, read as the reverse complement.
TGGAGTATGTGTTTGAATACGCTTGTTAACACGTGAGTTTAGCTGCCCGTGAGTGCCAAAAATTGGATAGTTCCTTTAAAAAGATTGCACGTTTTACCTTCTTATATACTACAGGGTGGACATTGTTTTCATCAAATGTAATCATATGGCTTGGCGCCGCCTAAAATATTATATTTCACATTTAAATTAATTTATGTAAGCTTTTATTTCAACCCAACTTTTAAAAACTCATATTAGCAAAGGTTTTCCCAGATATGTTAACGTGAATTCATCAACACACCCCCACTGACTGATGGTATCGCCCACTCCGCGGAAACGCCGGCTACAGCAGAATTCTCTGCATTGGAGAAGCAGGTGGAATTGATTTTTCAGGCAGTGAAGCAGAGAAGCGTAAGTGTCTAAGAATAATTCGACTTTAAAGACTTTAAATGCTGTCAGCTAGTAAAAAAATAAACCCTATCTATTTGATTTGACCGTGGAAATGATTATCTGAGTAGTGTTTGATACACATGTTAATAAACTAGCCAATGCTAGCAAATCTGACACCCGCGGTGTACTGCTAACGTTAGCTAGCAAACAAAAGAAGTCTAATGTGAGTCAAGATTGGGTTCCAGTACTGAGTGAACTAATGTATTGTTGTGTGCTATGAGACGTTGTTTTTGCGTTCAATCTAAAACACAATAAGCGATATTTCAATGATTCGTGATTATTAGTCATCGCAGTTTGATTAGACATGTGCAGCTAACGTTAGCATCAACAGAGGAATCACTCTGCCATTTTTGTAACTTAATATACGTTAACGATTAGTCATCGGACAATTTACGTTGGGTATTTTGGCTATAAAACCTGACTCAAAACAAATATCATGCTGTAGAATATAGGTTGGAATTAACTTAACCTTTTTCTCACTATTTTTAAGTGCACGTATCCAAGTGTGCAATCATTTTAAAAATTAACAAGTTGCTTAGCAATGAAATATGTTTTTTTCTGTTGTAGCATAGACCAGTTGGTCGTGTCTTGTCATTTTAGGACCAAACAACAACAAAGTATGTTTTTTTGTTTTATTTTTTTAAGGCTTTGCTCTAATTAAAGCTTCGTGTCCTACGTGATGCTAGGGTTAATGTGTCAGCTGCTTCGTGAATCATCTCAGAAATTAAAGTCAGGACACGATTCAGTTGAAAAAATACACCTGGTAACGCGATTTTACCCATTTATCATCTTAAAGATGTAGAAAAGATTACCAAGCTGTAATCCGTGTCTAAATGTAAAAATATGCAGCTTTTTAAAACCAATCAAAGGTTTTTACAGATGTAGTTGTATTTTAAATCAAGCTATAGATTAAAAAACATATGCACATAGAAATAAATTGGTAATCAAGATCAAGTTTTGAAAGAGACATGAGTAAAGCCCTCTTTTCAAAGATTTAATATATAAATGGGCGTACAGCTAGAAAATGTTCCCTTGATGGGTAGATTTCAGGCTCAGTGTCTGGGGGCTGAAAATACATTCTTTGAAAATTTGTAATTACATGTATGGTACAATTCTCTATGTTTCTATTAGAAATCACCTTTTTAAAGTATGTGTTTGAATTAATTGATTCCATCAGTAAAATTCATCATTTCATGTTAATTATGTGCATTAATGAGAAAGCTTTAATGTCATTGCACAGAGAAAACAATAAAATTAAAGAGTACACTTATAATATATTACAAGGTTCAGATATATAAGTGAGGTATTGACTAAAAAAATAAAATAAAAAAAACTCATGAAACAGGCCTGGACAAAAATTATGGGACCCTTAACTTAATATTTTGTTGCACAACCTTTTGAGGCAATCACTGCAATCTAACGATTCCTGTAACTGTCAATGCAACTTCTGCACCTCTCAGCAGGTATTTTGGCCACTCCTTATAAGCAAACTTTGATGCTAATTGGTGGACACACCTTGGATTAACATGTCCCTTTGGTCACATTATTTTCTTTTCTAGGGTTACCATCATTTTTGTCCAGGCCTGTTTCATGAGTATATATTTTTTTAATAATTCTGTTGAAGCATGGTTGAAAAGCAATGTCTGACTTTCATTGGTTAAATTTCATAGAATTTTTATTTATTATTACTGTTGTCAGATTCATGTTATTTCTGTGACCATTGTGAGTTTTTCTTTCATTAACCAAAGGGTGCCAACAATTTTGTCCACGTGTGTATTTTTATTTAACTCCCACATAGCTGTAGCTGTTGTTTTATATTTACTGTGTCTTGCTGTCCTTTTGATTAAATCTGTTAGGCAGGATACTTTTCTATAAGTCAGCATATGGGTGCATTTGAAATGAATTGGATTGATCTAGAATTGAGTAGGATTCTGATTTGAATGGATTGGATGGTAATTAATTTTATAAAACCGGATTATAATGAATTTTATTTAAGATGTTTAGATGATTTTTGTTGCGATTTAGTGGTGCATGGTTTTAATTGAAACGGAATAATTGTTTTGCAATGTCTGAGGATTGTTCGTGTGCTGTGTCACTATTTTTCTGTTATTTAGTAGATGTGGTTTTATAAATAAATGAAGCGCTATTTAGTTTTTTTCTGTTCTGTTTGAACAGGAATGAAAAGTTTATAATGTGAAGGATGCATATATGTTTTAACTGAGTGACAATCTGTGAATCTCAGTGATATTTTACCTTGAATCTGATCATAGGAATAACCTGTACGGTCTGGCAGGCAACAGTACAGTTTCAGAAACACTGGACAAGCTTGTAAGTAGTTTTGTTCATTTCTCTTGTAACAGACAAAGCTGAAACATTTACACATTTATAATAAGGGTAAACTTTCCTTCGCAATATTTAAATCATAATCTCTTCTTGCATCATACTGGACTACAACTTGTTTATCGGAAGGACATTTTTACCAACAATCTTTACTTTTATTTCTAGAATCTCCTAGATTTGAATGGACAAGGCAGCAAGAAGTATACAGGTAAGATCTTTATGTCAAACATTTAATAGATGATTGATTATTGAGTACTGTTGATATCCAGGGTACAGCATCATATTGAGTTGGTACACTGGTACAAAATCGAGACAGCGCACTATCATGACATCTCACTTTACTGGGGTTATCACGACAACCTTGTGTAAAGTCTCTCATGTCATTACCACACAGCAAAAATTCTCACTTTCTCCCACAGCTTCTTACGCTGGATGATGAATATTAATCCCATAAGCCAGATCAGGTGGGGAAAAAAACAAGCAAGGATAGAAATTTCACATTTCTCCTCTATTTTAGCCAAGATAAGTTTTATTTTATAGGACATTTCATGTACAGGACAATCAAGGTGCTTTACATAAAGCATTAAACGTATTACAGACGGTGCAACAAAAGCATTAAAAAGTTGTAAAAGGCAGCAAGAAATAGCAAAAGTTCATTGTCTGCCGCTTATCCAGAGTCAGGTCACATTCACCAGCTCATCTGGGGGGATCCCGAGGCGTTCCCTGGCCAGCTGAGAGATGTAGTCCGTCCAGCGCCTCCTAGGTCTTCCTCAGGGCCCCTTTCCGGTGGGACGTGCCCGGAACACCTCGCCAGGGAGGCGTCCAGGAGGCATCCTAACCAGATGCCCGAGCCACCTCATCTGGCTCCTCTCGATGTGGAAGAGCAGCGGCTCTACTCTGAGCCCCTCCTGGATCACCGAGCTTCTCACCCTATCTCTAAGGGAGAGCCCGGCCGCCCTGCGGAGAAAACTCATTTCGGCCGCTTGTTTTTGCGATCTCGTTCTTTTGGTCACTACCCACAGCTCATGACCATAGGTGAGGGTAGGAACGTAGATCGATCAGTTGCAAATCGAGTGCCACTGGCATTGCAGCGTTCTGCTGCAGACTCCTCCCACAGCTCCGTCTGCTTTGGTTTTATTCAATGCGAGTTGCAAACACCTCGCCAGTTATGGGCTAGACACACAGGAGGTGACGTTGCTTCTTCTCCATTCATTTTCTGTGGAACTTGCGCGATCGTTGCCCTCCTCCAGCCAAGCGACAGGCGACATTTATGCATGTGAAATGTTGCGCTCGTTCACGCAGACGTGCACATGGGGGCTTGCGACGCGACACAAGAAAATAGAAAAATGTTAAATTTTTGTGAGTTGCGACTAAATAATCCCAGAGACACAGAGACAACAAACGTTATAAACAAACAGAACTTCTTTCCCAGTTAACACAGTGAACAACCTGGGATTTAAGAAACTCATCAACACGTTGGACAAACGGCATCACTGCCATCTTGTCTCCATGTTAGTGGAGAGTCTCCCTGCCCTGTATTAAGAGGGTGGTGAGGGTGCTGTGAAGGACGTGGTTACAGTCCAATGTTTCGCCACCACTATGGACCTGTGGTCAAGCTGCTCCATAGAGCCGTATATAAATGTCGCGTTACATTTTATTGACGCAGATTTCAACATGAAAACGAAATGTGTAGACTAATTTTTTCCAGATCACACCAGGCAGAACATAGCTGCTGGTCTGAGATAAACAATAGCTATGGGGACCTGGTGGAAAAAAAACTAGTCTGTATTACCACAGACGGAGCAACTTTTTATAATCATTCAGCCGTCATGATGTCTGCTGAAGCTAATTTCTCCTTAATGTGTGCTGTGGGGAATTTTTTTTTTTTATTTTAGGTTTTATTTTATAAAGTACAACAAGATTTTCACATGGCACATTTCCTCTGTTTCTATACTAAAATCTCTGCAAACAAAGACATGTTTCGATAGGCTACGGACACTGTAGTAAACAAGCTGTGTTTGGCAACAGGGTCACGGGACGCTCTGCCTAGATGTCTAACTCTGAGAAACTTAGGACACATACTGTATGTCTGTACTCTACTCACAAACAGTAATGGATATTCAGCTTTTTGTATGATGAAAGAATGTACTTAAAATACACAAAAACCTTTAAAGTTGATTTGACGTTCTCTAAGCTTTTGAAAGCATGTGTACAGCTTTTCAGTTTTTTAAGTATTTATTGGACAACATGCTGGTCTCTTAACAGGGTGCCACAAAAAGAAAAAAAAAGTGTCTGAACCATGAATGGAACACTTAATGTTCTTGCTTGGCTAACTAATTATTAACTTATACAGAGTTTTAATCCATACCTGGATCGTGACACCAGTCTGATATTCAGTCTGATGAATGATAATAGTTTCAGGGACTTGAACTGATTTTGGATTGAATCATTTCCAGTCACACTCTTTTGTCTTTCTGTTTGTAGCCCAGCTAGTGAAGCCCAATAAAGGTTCTGTAATGCCTTTGAAGAAGAGAAAACTACCTGAATCAAATGACCATGACCATAAATGTAAAATTACAAGGTAAACTCACATAAATTTACTCATATTCTAACTTGTTGTCTGTCATATGCTCATGCATTTGCTCTTCATAAAATTGCCTCCATGATTTGTTGTTGTTGCACCTTGAATCTTGGTGTGTTCTGGAGCATTTTGGAGGCTCTTTGCTACATACTTGTGCACTGAAGCCTTTCATCTCCTTGCTGTCGCACACTAAAAGGTCTTTGCAGTCACATGAAAAAGAAGGCAAAACCTTTTACAGTTCTTCAGTTTTACTATTATTGGCTTTTTTAAATTACTCTTACTGTTTCAATAGAAATTTAGAGGGTCAATAACAAGCAGATGCTGTTAATCAAATTTTCCTTGATAACCTGATCGTTAAAAAGTGTAATTATCCCGATAAAAGCAGAAGTTTTGTCAGTTTGCTGTACTGCAGCATTCAGCTGTGTGTTAAGGAAGACAGATGCCAGCAGGGATCTTACAGAAGTAACTGTTGCTGCTCATCAATCTGGGAAGGGTTATAAGGCCATTTCCAAACAACATGGAGTCTATTCTACTGCGAAGAAGATTTACCAGTGGGAAAACATTAAAGACAGCTGTGTGGCTTCCAGGAATGGATGACCCAGCAGGTTTAGCCAAAGATCAGACCACAGTAGCATGTTAAATGTTAAAGTTCATGATGGTACAGTTAGTAAAAGACTGAACAAGTATGGCTTGCATTGCAGGGGAAAAACTTCTTCTCTCCAAAAAGATTATGGCAGAACAGCTTAGGTTTGTAAAAGTGCATCTGAATAAAACTTTGGCAGAACTTCTCCTGATTAGTTAAACATTAAAATTGAAAGTCAGAGTTCCTTATTTCTCAAATGTTTTTTTTCCTAATCAGCACATCAGCTCATAGGATGAACGCTGCAAGAGAATTGTATCTGCTGCTAGTTTTTAATTATAGATGTCTCATATCAGTCATATAAACAAGTGGCTCACAAAGTGACACATTTCAGCAGAACTGTACACCCACCCTGAGGACTAAACCTGAACATCATAGCCTTTATGATGGTAGGATTTACTGCTGGGCTGCTGTTTGTGTATGATTTACTCAGTGACAATTGGTGATGTCTAATTTAAGTCACAATAAAATCACATGACCTTATCTTCTATCTTCTGACACTGCATTTTTAACATGGCACAAGTTTTAAGATGACTACGAAAATATCTTATTTCCCATATTTTTTACTAGTCTTTTACACATAACTGCAAGTGAAACATCTGAGAGCAGCACAGTGAAAATGTTTAACCTAAATGTTTGGTCTATGTGGTAGTTTTACTCGACCTCAGATCCGCAGTGTGAAGCCAGTCAGCACCGAGAAGCTGTTTTCCAATAAGAAGTGCCAGGCCTGGTTCCACAAGTATGCTGGTACCGACAAGGTGGTTGGTCCAGAGGCCATGGAGAAGTTCTGTGAAGACATCGGTGTGGAACCAGAGAATGTGAGTCAGCCTCACTATCACAGGCATTTTCAGACTGTTCTTCTCCTGTCCAAAGTAGTTGCCAAGTTTATGAACTTTGAGTCTTCTCTCTTGGGTTTGGTTGGAGTAAATAAGGTTGCAAAACTGTTTAATGAAATTTTTACATGAAATAAACTGGTTGCTTCTTTTCTTTCAGATTATTATGTTAGTTTTAGCGTGGCATCTAGAAGCAGTAAATATGGGGTACTTCACAAAAGATGAGTGGCTCAGGGGAATGACATTACTACAGTAAGTTTTTTTTATTATTATTATTTTTAAGTTATTTTATCTTATTTAAAAACACAGACTCATAAATTACAAATTTTTCATTCATTTGCAGGTGTGACTGCACAGAGAGGTTACAAAGCAAACTTGATTACCTTCGCAGTGAACTCAACGACTCCGTAGTCTTCAAAAATATCTACAGATATGCCTTTGACTTTGCCAGGGTGAGTTTGATCTTTTTGTGTTTCTTGTAGTGGTTTTACATCTCTGTTGTGTTTTTATCTCCAGTCTTTTAACCTCTCAACTTGCTATAGTAGTGTGGCAGTGTATACAGGACCTTGTGATAACAGATTCCATGTCACCTGCTTGTGGAAACTTAAGCACTGTGTTTTCCAGGTGCCACTGAAGTTAGAGGAGGAAGTTGCTTTTTTCCTGTTTGAATATCTGAGTTCATGTATCATTGGAGTACATCCAGCCAACAATACTGCATGCCAGCTAACACAGTTAATGTTATTAATGAGTAAATGTGACAGGCTGCATGTATATCTTAGTCTAAAGTACTGTAACCTTTCCAGAAGTAGAAGCTATTTGTAGCTGTGAACCTGGTTCATAGCTTGGCTTTCATGATTTGGACCTAGTACAGGGACGGACAGACTGACAATGTTGTATCTTTGCGTCATCCGGGTCTCCACTTCCACATCTGAGGCACTGAATGTGTGAATCAGCAATCGTGTGCAGCATCCAAACAGATTAAAACTGACCCAGTATCGTCACTTCTCACTCACAGCTGCTGTTTCTGTGTCTTATCAGGATAAGAACCAGAGGAGTTTGGACATGGACACGGCTAAATCCATGCTGGCTTTACTGCTGGGGAGGACATGGCCTCTCTTTCCCCTTTTCCACCAGTTTCTGGAGGTAAATTAATTTGCTCTTATTTGTGTAGGGAACAAAAAGTGTATAATAATTCAATATCATCATAATCTTTTATCTCTAATCTTTTAATCTAATTCATGGACTTTCCTGAACTTTTGTTGTGAAATATGTAACAAATTGGAAATAAATCTAAATCAAAGTAGTAAAGAAATGCGAATATTATTGATCTAATCTTTTCTGGCAGCTCATTTCACAACTTTAGAGCCTGAATGCTTAAAATGTCGTCGCCTCTGTTTCAGCCATGTTTCAGGCGCAGATGAGTGGAAAATCTTGATTTGTGTGCAGTAGCAACAGAAGGTCAGATATGTTGCTGGGAGAGAAAGCGGGACCATTAAGAGCTCAAAATGTTGATGGTTAAATCTTAAAATCAGTCCTAAAACATTCTGGAAACCAGTGCAGGGAAGTTAAAACTGATGTAACATTTTCTGGTTCTTGTTGAAAGTTTGGCAACTGAGTTTTGCACGATATCGAAACATGGATTTATTATTTAGGCAATTAAAAATGGGTTATTTATAGTCTGATTAAAGGCTTGACTGGAGATTTTTGTGACCTGGTGCTTTGAGCTTAAATTACTCTGAATCTGCACATCGAGATTTAAGCTTAATTTGCACAGTTGCAGTAAAGCGCTGTAGAAAAACTGACAAGCATCACAGAAAATACAACAATTAACAGGGAAATAAATAATATAACATAATCGTTCATTGTTTTAAAAACAAACCATTTTAAAATAATGAACAGATTAAAAACAAATAAAACTGATAAATAAGAGAAACCACAGCACAAAAACAGAAACTGAGTCTGATGCTGGGCTGAAAACCAAAGAATAAAAGTGGATTTTAAGATGAGTTTTAAAAATAGACGATGCGGCGCTTGTCTAATGTGGAGGAGGAGCTCAATCCATAGAAGAAGACTGTTTCTCATGATGACTGGCAAGTGTTTGCACTGTGGTTACAGTGTGGACTCTGGTGGGCAATCCATGTGTGAAAATTATGCCTCCTAGATGAGTCTCTTATGTCTCCTAGAGGGGGAAATAAATCTGGAAAAAAACATCTATTGATGGAAGAAACTGGTCTTTTGGTAAATTAAATTATGTAATATCTGCAAACTTGCCAGCCAGGGAGAAAAAAAGTAACCATTTAAAAGTCACCTTAGGCGTACTAACAGCTGCTCTTTCCTACTTTCTGTTGCTCCCCCACCCTTTAACCTCCCACAGCAGTCAAAATACAAGGGGTTGAACAAGGACCAGTGGTACAACGTTCTGGAGTTCAGCAGGACCATCAACGCAGAACTCAGTAACTACGATGAAGACGGCGCTTGTGAGTATAAACACTAAGATTTCCCAGCAACTCCACAGTGAGGTGGCGGTCAGTGGTATCTGACTCTAGCAAAATCCGTCTACATGTATTGTCTTTAAAGCAGATCGGCCAATGAGGTGCAGGTAAAGAGTTCCTTAATGTTCTGGGTTTGTTTTATCTGCAGGGCCAGTGCTGCTAGACGAGTTTGTGGAATGGCAGAAGACGAGGTCGACATAGCACTAAATAAAACACCAAAAAAAGGAGAGAAGAACAAATCAAGAACAATAAACAGGACAAAATGTTTGTCATTTGGTGGGGAAAAATTATCAAAAAGGAAAAAAAAATAAAAGAACTTACTGTTTCATGTTTCACCTACACATTCACATGAACATGGACTGCAGGATCATCCCTGTGGATGCTTTGTGCTCTCGTATCCCATCAGAGATCATCGCTGCGTCGGCCTGCTGTTAGGAGGCATTTTTCTCTGAGGTTTTTTTTTTTCCGACAGTATTAATTTGGAAAAAAGGTGTGTGGGGGAGGGGGTTAAGGGGTTATTTAAAATAAGAAAACAAAATGGACAGAGGAAGCAGTCGAATTAGTTTTTTTTTTTGTTGTTTTTGGTTTTTCTTTCCTGTTTTGTCTGGTTAATAGATGCTTTCACAGTAATTAAAAAGGAGGTGGAAAAATGACAAGCTGCTTCTTAATAAATGATGAATGTGGTAACCCAGAGGTTTTTCTTCAATGCTTAGTCAGGTAGAAACAACCTTTATTTATATATATATATATATATATATATACACACACACACACACACACACACACACACACACACACATACTACTAAATGATACGCCAGCTACAAGGTTGTATTCTGCCATTTAACCCTTTCAGTGATGCAATTTAATCAATGTGTATATGAGCCAAAACAAATGACCATCAGTATTTGTATCTATCCTTCTTAGTTATTGATCATGAAACTGTAAAAACGATCAATTTTATTGGAAAAACATTTAAAGCCAGATATACACTGAATATACATTGTACATCTTCAGAAAATAATATATATAATGTAAATTTAGTTTCAGGACTGTTTAAATCAGTAAATTGGGAAATTATGAGACCTTAAAGAATAAATGAATGATCAAGTTAGGGATTATTAGTTGAATTATGGTGTTTAGGGGCAGGCCATTATTTACAACATGGTTTGTGGTGAATTAGTCTGTGGTGATTCAGGATGTCCTGACTCAGTTCCCAAACCCTTTGGTTCCTTATGAAGATAAAAATGTCCCGACAGCATCTGTATCCGGTCTATTAGATCTCCATGTGGAACTGTGGTCTCTCCTCATCACTCTCTGTGGTGTCGGTCTCTTTCTGGTCCAGTGGTCCTGATGCAGCAGCTATGATGGTGCTCAGGCGTGTTAGAGAGATGGAGCGTTGTCTCAGCTTTGGGGCAGGCCTTTGATCTTCTGGGGTGGGGTCAGGAAGGTGACCAAACCTTTGGCCATCCTCATCATACTGGTACAGACGGATAACACGACTGCGACGCCCCCTGATGGGAGCAGAGGATGATTCTCCTGTTATGTCATTGCTTGTTGCATCCTCATTTTTACCACTTTTCTCACTATCTTCAGTTTCTGTAGATGGCTGCTCCAACTCTGCACATATTTCTTCCTCTTTAACCTCCTCAGATGTCTTTTCTCTGTCTCTTCTAACCTCATCGCCATCTTCTTTGCTCAAGCTTTCCACCTCACCTGTTGCCTCTTCATCCTCGAAATTCCCATCCATTGTGCTTTTTTCATCTTCCACCTCCTTGTCCTCACTATGTTTGTCTTCATCTGTTTCAGTTTGATTCCCTTCATCTTCCAACAGATAAGCACCATTAAACTCGCTTTCTTTCTCCTTTGGCTCCCCATCACACACTTCTTTAATTTCTTCCACACCTTCTCCTGCCACCTCACCCTTCTTCACATGGTCACATCCTTCTAAATAGGCAGTGGCTTCCTCTTCCCCCTCTCGTTTGTGCCGGAAGCTTCTCTGGGGTTTGGCAGGAGGAGATGGGCTTGTCAAAGTTGTCAACTCCATGGTTGCACAATTTGCAGAGCCGTCTTCTGACTCAAAGGCTTGGTTGTTGTATGTGGATGGCATGGTTGTCATGGTGACCCGAGAGCCCTGGTTAGGCATGTCAGTTTGGCATGGCTGGCGCTTTGGTGCCTGCAGTCTCGTAGTGATGGCCTCAAAGCACCTAGAAGGAAAAGAGGTATCTGGAATTAATGTATTTTCTGTACTCAGTCTTACATTAAAGATGTTTTCTATAGATATTTTCTGTAACTTAAGTTTTTTTTCTATTTTAGCTACATAACCATGTTTTAAATTTCTCTGACCTTAAACTGCATGAGCACGAACTGATGGCACATAAATAATAATGCAGAGGAGATTCTTGCAGTGATTAATTTGAGCAATTTTAAATATCTGCAGCTATGACTTTTGTAGGGGAATACTTCTTTATTTTTTCATTATTCTTGGCCAAAAAACAGAGTGGATTTCGTTTTTGGTGAAAAGGGTGGAATATAAATGAAGCTAAATGACAAGATTTTGGCTAATTGGATTGACACAATCTTAAAAATTGCATAATGTAACATCCGTTCTCTTCCAACAGTCAGTTCTTTTTATCCAAAGAGCACTGAGCGGTTTCAGCGGCAGGTCAAATTTCAACTGCACATCATCAACATACACCATATTTTGTGTTAAACTGGTTAAAACATTAGTAGAATGGTGTGACAGACGGGTTGTTGTCTCTCAACACACCTGAGAACAGGAGTCCGGCTCAGAGCTCCAGCACTGAATCCCACCACAAACGTCAGCAGCACTGATGCTACTACAGCTCCTGCAAACAAGCCATCTGAGACACCGGCCTGCGTCTTCTCAGCCAGTCCAGCGCTCCTCCTGAACCTGACTGCAGCACAGCTGTTGCTTTGCTCGTGTTTGTCACTGTGATTTCGATTGTTGGGATCAACATGGAGTTCATATTGCCACAACGTCATTCCACCCATGTTCTGCTGCAGGCAGTAGTACAGTCCACTGTGGAGGATGCTGGAGTTGGGGATCACCAGGCTCCCGTCGTCGTGCATAAACACGGGGTTCAGTTTAGCATGGAAACCAGGGGTCTGGAGTTCTCCAAAGGGAGTGTGCCAGTATTGGACCACACCTAAATTGAGTTAAAGATGAGTAAGTTCAAAAGCTGCAAAATAATGCAAAATGGCACCTATAAGTGTGGAGATATTCCATATGTTAATATATAAATTATATAATAACACACATGAATGAGCTCAGCTTTAATTTGTTGCCATTATTGAGCATATCTCAGTCTGCTCCAGAGAAATTATAACTCTTTATGTATGCTGTTTCCAGTTAGAACATGTTTGTTCCTAAACCCACTTTCAGATTATCTCGCCTTCATGGAAGGATACGCTAGGGTTTAGGGTTTAGCACAACTGGTTTAAAAATAATATTCAGACTCCAAATTCTTTTTTCACTTACAGACAGTTTGGGGGAAAATCATAAGTGCAATTTGACATATTTAGAACATGACAGTGACTTTAAATTTTTAAGTTTAACAACAGTTTATATTTTATTTGAGTTGGAAAAACCTTTTACAATGAAACCGCACATTTTTCCAGTGCTTCCACTACTTGTAGAGGGTTGTTTAAATTTAAGCGAGATGCTCAGCCTTACCTGCACACTCTCCGTCTCCACACTTTAAAGTTAGTTCTACCTCCTGATGGCTTTTTACTCTGCATGTGGGTGCAAAAGTCAGTCCCCGGCTGGCGGCTGCTCTTCCTGTAATCACTGAGCCAGCCAGGATAGCTGTTAACGTTAACCAGGTTAACATTTTAAACCTGTGGAAGAAATAAAGTCAGCTCTCTTTTTATGGTTCAGGCGCTGAATGAAACAAGACTGTGATCAGAGCAGAGGAAAAAATACAGTTTTAAACATGCATTTGCAGTGAACATAAGTGCATCAGTATACACATTAACCCCAATAACAGCTTACAAGTTCAAATAAAAAGCCAACAGTCTGCTTAAATCAACTTAGATGTGAGTTCTAGAGGAAAGTGAAATATGAAGCATCTAAAACCGTGCTTATGTTCTCACAACAGACGAAAAAAAACTAAGACTGAAGAAACTTGGATTCATCAGGTGGTCACACATACAACTCAGAGTAATTGTAGTTGCTGTGTAGATAAATGTGCAATTTATTTACCAACTTTTTACTGTTACAACTTTATTAGGCTTTTCCATGAGATATTTTGTGACTTCTGTGTTCAGCTGCCCTCTAGAGAAAAGAAAATGAAGTCAAGCTTTAAGGTCTGTTAAATGTGGGAAATAATCCAGTTCAAAATTATGCATTTGCACCAGTTTCTACTGTGTGAATTTACTATACTTGATTTTTACTCATTAGAAATGCAAACAAAAGGAATATTGGAATATACTGAATATGAGGAACAGACCACAAGGATTCTGAAACTTCAGGACATTACTTTCTGTTGACCTATCTACAAAGTAAATGGGTTCATATTGCAACGATAGAACAAAATGAATAACTAGATTTGAGAGAACATTTTTACAGTCGATAGTTTGTGTTAAAGTAACACAAAAATTATTTATATTTAGAATATTTGCTGATTACCCCCTTACATAGCCTGTCATATTTACCTTGTTCTTCCAAATGCAGCAGTTTTATCCTTTACTTCGTAAACGTAAGTAATGATTGTGTTGCTGGTATGGTCTCATCCAGTAGGTGTAAAGTGCATTTTCTCACATGACACTGTGGATGTCTTCTCTTCTGATGATGTTAAAGATTAATAGCATCACAAGGACAGTGGTATTGTGTTTACTTGCTTTGTGCTCCGCTGCAGCTGACTTGTTAAACGTCTGAATAAATTCCAACATTTGGCAGAGGAAAAAGAATGCCAACATCTTTTTTATGTACACAATCTATATTTCTTGTCCTTTACTGGAAACCAGCAGAAAAAAAACATCTGTTGCATTTCTATAATAACATGTGCAAAAATACATGCTCCAAAGAATAAATGGCATTACTATGATGGTGTATCTACACAGAGGTGTTTCAGCCATGTTTTTCAGTCCATCTTAGGTCCAACAACCTTACTCAAGCTATTTAATAATCCACATTACAAATGTATTCAAATTATCATGCAAACGATAAAACTATGTTAAATAACTAAATTAAATCAAAATTATTAAAAGCATGCAACAGTCTAGATCAAGGCTACTCAATTCAGCCCTATGAGGGCTGTAGCTCTGCAGGTTTTCAATGTATCCCTGCTCCAACACACTTGACTCTAATCAATAGGTCATTGTGCTGAACGTCATAGGCTGTTGGATTAATTTAATTTGAGTCAGGTATGTTGGAGCAGGGAAACATGGAAAACTTGCACGACTATGGCCTTTGTAGAACCGAATTAACCTAATCTAGACAAGTCAAAAGATACAGTACAGATTTCATGCATAGTTACATGAGAAAAGAAATGTGTTTAACATGGATTAAAAGTGTCTACATTTGGTGAAAGTTTAATCTCCACTCATAGTTTGTTCCATTTGTTTACAGCATAACAGCTAATTGCAGCTTCTCCTTATTAATTTAGTATCAATGTTTTCGTCCTGATGTAATTAGTGCACAATACCACTAGAAGGCGGTAGTTGTTTGTTAAAATGTAAAAAAATGCAGACCATTTGAGATAAGTATAACTCAAAAAATAGTTCTGCACCCCAGACCATATGAATTGATAATAATATATCGAGTTATTTTAATAGATTTAGAAGTATGGGGCGCCTAAAATGCCAAAAGTTTACTTTTTATCATTATTTTTTATCTTGTACCACCAACTTCTTATAATTCCACACAAGATAATATTTTGTTCCCAGTTTAATTTTCCAACATTTTATATTGTGCAGTCATGTTTAACGATTTCTTCTCAGATCATCATATTTCAAGACCCATCATATTTATAACTTGTGAAATTATTATACATAAATTACGTAAACAACTTATGACGTTTCGGTACTTTATGGTTTCTGGTGAACACAAACAGTCTTGTCAAGGTGCGTCTGTAGGAAACCCAAATATAATATTTTCTGATTTTATTTCAAATTTATATTATAATACAGACAGACGTTTGGCCGTCGATGTGAACTGAAGGATGTTGAGTTGTTTAGTGTAAAAAATTAAATAAAAGTATTATTATTATTATTATTATTATTATTATTATTATTATTAACAATAAGAATAAGAAGAAGAAGAAGAAGAAGAAGAAGAAGAAGAAGAAGAAGAAGAAGAAGAAGAAGAAGAAGAAGAAGAAGAAGAAGAAGAAGAAGAAGAAGAAGAATCGATTAACTCGTGAGATTTCAGTTTATTAAAGCGGAACCTGAAGGCATCACGCCTACTGTCTCCAGCCACCAGATGAGACGGTGGGCTGGTCGGTTTGAGCTCCCCAGTGTAGATGAAGCTCCGCCTGTCTGTCTGATTTTATTTTGAGGGTCGTAAAGTAACTGAACTCCAGCTGAAAAGTTTTCGTGCGAGCTGCCAACTGGGGGGAAAAAGCAGTGAAACTAAAACAAAAGGTGTCTGGCATCAAGGGAGGAGACGTCTTCAGGTAAGTTTGTATTAGCTGACAGCAGTAGTTGTTTTTTTTTAACTGCCATTTCTTTTTAATTAAATCCTTAAGGTTACTTTTTACGAAAGAGTCGTTGGTGACGTTCATCACTGTTAGATAGTAAAGCAGAACCGGTTTCGTTTCTCTCGTCTTCAACCAAGGTGGGGAAAAGCCGAAACATTTCTCAAAGTAGATTCTTCATATTTTGTAATGTTTGCCGTCATCAACAATCCGGTATAAAACAAAACAAAAAAAAACAACTTTCAAGTCAAACTTAACATCAGGGCGTCAGGGTGCTTTAATGTTTTGCTTAATTTAATTCATACTTCGAGCACATTTCTGTATAATAATCATCTTCATTCAAATTGGATTTTAGATTTGATGATCAAAATGTTTTTCACAGCGAAAACAAGCCACAGTAAAAAAACACACACACACACACACACACACACACACACACTTAACTGACAGATAAATTATACCCGAGGGATTCTGGGCATTGATGCATCCTAATGAAATGTATTTGAAAACGGATTTCCGACTGGATCTTTGCTCTAATTCTGTGCCTTCGCCGTGGTGAAACCCGCTAGTCTTCAACAAAATACAGATCTTATGGCAAAGTGATAAAGGTTTGGTAAAAAAATTCGTGATGGAAACATGTCCCTGTTTTACCTGGCACACTTATTCAACATCTGCTTTGCGTTGTTGTTGTTGTATGTCTGTTGGTGCCCACATGAAACCACACCCATAACTGGCTGGTACTGCTCTAGTGCTTGCTACGAAACCTCCGTGTTTGTTGACAAAATCTCATTTACCTTAATTCATATTCTGAATGTTTTCATATCAATGGACGGTTTGGTCTGTGATGGATATAATCTAGAAACAAAGCTGAAGTAAATGTGGCAATCCTGCAGAGACAGGAGAAGGAAAACTGGATGGTGACTTCAAGTCTTCATGGCAGGATGGTTGTGAAATTCACTTCCCTAGCAAAAAAAAAAAAAAAAAAAAAAAAAAGCCGCCACCAGGATTTAACTGAGCAAATAGGTATGAGCCTCCTGTTGGATAATTACTGCGTGGGTGAATATTCTTCACCTGCAACAAGTTATCCTGATGCAATAAATAGCTTCTCATTTCTTAAACAACCCTGTAGAAAGACACAACCTGTAGTCGTGAAAAAGATGTTAGTCTGCTTAAGAAGGGTCTTTGGCATCAAGCAGAGAAAACCTCTAAGGAAATGGCAGAAACTACTAAAACTGGGTTAAAAACTGTCCAGCACATTATTAAAAACTGGAAGGATAGTGGGGAACCATAATTTTCCAGGAAGAAATGTGTTCTGAAAAACATCCTGATTGATGGTGATCATGATCACTTAAACATTAAGTGAAATCATGGTAAACAAACACCAGTAAAACTTGGGGCTGCGTTTAATAGTGAAACATTTCCACGCACACAATCAAAATGTAACTCAAGGGATTGGGACTGAACAGCTGTGTAGCTTTAAGAAAACCAATAATCAGTGAGGATAACCAGAGAAAAAGGCTTCAGTTTGCTAGGGAGCATTAAGATTGCACTCTGGAGTAATGGAAGAAGGTCATGTGGTCTGATGAGCAGATTTACCCTGTTCCAGAGTGATGGGGGCATTTAGGTAAGAAGGGAGGCAGATGAAGTGATGCAGCCATCATGCTTAGCATCTACTGTACAAGCCTGTGAGGGCAGTTTATGATCTGGGGTTGCTGCAGTTGGTCAGGTCTATTTCAGCAACATTATGTGCCCGAAGAATGAAGTCAGCTGATACCGGAATATACTGAGCGACAAGGTTATTCCATCAATGGATTTTTCTTCCCCGATGGCATGGGCATATTCTAAGATGACAATGCCAGGATTCATTGGGCTCAAATTGTGAAAGAGTGGTTCTGGGAGCATGACACATCATTTTCACACATGGATTTGCCAACACAGACTCCAGGCCTGAACCCTATTGAGAATCCTTGGGGTGGGGATGGCCTGGAGAAGGCGTTGTACAGTGGTAGGACTCTCACATCATCAATACAAGATCTAGGTGAAAACAAATGCAACACTTGTTGGAAGTAAATTTTGTGATGTTGCAGAAGCTTATCAAAACAATGACACAGTGAATGCTACTGAATTCAAAGCAAAAGGCTTTTTTTTTTTTGACCAGGCAGTGTTTGTTCCTCCTCAGTTCCTTCATCCACCTATCAGAGCTGCAACTGGTGGCTGAAACAGAATATGAAGCAAGGGGGTCCCGAATGTGTTACTGCAACACAGAGTTAGAAATTTAAAATCAAAGCAGGAATTTCTGGGGAAATAAATCAGGAGTTAACTTGGCACTTTCATTGAAGTACCACAGCTTGGTGCATAATAGGTTTTGTGAGCTTTGCTGTACTTCTGTTTCAACATATTTGGAAGGGAAACAAACACTGGTCATGGCTTTAATCGCAGCTTTAATAGGAGGGACTGGTTAATATTTATGGAGATTATAAAATGGGCAAAGCTTTGTAAAATACCAAGTTTCATGCCGAAACCAAGCCAAAATGCTAGATTATAAATTAGTTAATTAAAAATAGTTTGGTTATTGTTTAAGTTAGTTTTAAAATAAAAAGTTAAGTTTAAACTTCTTAAATTTGGACATTTAGTTGCTTTCCTTTTATTTTTTTTCTATTAGGAAGAATGTAAAAAAACAAATGTGATGAGATCTCATGAACTGAGAAGCTGATTTGTAGGTTTTGAAATGTTCTCTCCCTTAACAGTTGACGATGGAGAATCAGCTTTCAGTCACATAACTGTATTAGATCGATTTGTGGTAATAGATGTTTGTGCTACTGTTAAAGCTTTGCTGAAATCTGAGGACTACTTCCTCATCTTCTCATTTTAGCTCTGTTTCAAGATCATTGTCCAGTCACACACTTGTCATGTGTTGTTGCCTGCAGTGCTGTAACTTCGAACAGATTCAGCAGAGAGAGGATGCATGTATGTTGTTGTTGTCTTTTTTCATCATTATATTAACATATAAACTCAATTATGCCTCCTAAAAAGATGTTAGAGTCACAGAAGTAGATCCCTGAAACACAAACTAATTAAATCTTTCTTAAACATAAGTTTAAAGAAGAGTTGGAGTACAAGTCTGACAGTCAGATTAGTGTTAATAATAAATCAGAGAAGACAGCAGCTAAGCGAGTAGCAGTCTATGAAAATGGTGTCACTAGTGGCTTCTGAATGCTGAAAATGTAAATGCATTTACTGTTTAATGTGATTAAATGCACTCGCTCAGATAAACAGAAAGCTGTGTTGTAGTCCTCTTCCAGCCAATGATGAGTCATTTTCCAGTCATGCTGGTTGTTTGTTACAAAGATCAACTCTCTTTCTTAAGGTTTTCTAACAGTGTTTGCTTTATAGAGTCAGCATGTTTCCTTCAAAAAACTTTTTTACTGAGAGAGCACGTTTACGCAGTCGTCGCTAATCTAACTTCTATCCAAATACCCCACAAAGGTCATTATCATCCCTAATACGTAAACATTAACAACCAATAGACCAGAGTAACCAGTTAAAAGCAGGAGCATTGCCCAGTGGTTTCTGTCATTTAAGATGGAAGGGAAGACTTCAAGTGGAATCGGTTCAGACAACTCCAAGTCATTTTGGCGTGAATCTAAATATAAAATGCTCCATATTCTAACGCAAGGACACAAGTTGAGATATGAACGGCTTCACTTACCAGCTGTTAGACGCAACCTGTGGCCAAAACACTGCAGGCTGAATGTTACTCTTCCTCTAGAACATGTTTATACTTTGTCCTTGTAGTGAAAATCAAGCAGCCTGATGTTATTTTTCTTATTTTCGCCACAGCACCTCATTTCTCTCTACACGGCGGAGTTCCGCCTTGTTTGCACACACAGATAGCACAACCTAATCACCTTTAGATACAAGGGGAAGCTAAAAGGCTTCATGTGAGAACAGTCCGCAACATTCTGCTCAGAAACAATGTTTTACCTTAAACAGACCACCAGACATGTATGATATGATGTAATATACAGTCCATGTGGTTAAGGAAACACACTCTGTCCTGTGTAGTATCAGTTCTGTTTTTGCCTTCCACTGACACTGATATAATTACTGATGTGTCTCAGGAACTGTCTCCAAGGTGACTGTTGATTGTGTCCAGGTTAGTTTATTGATGTTCATACATTATTCTGTTTAGCAGAATTTAGAAGGGGCTAAAGGAGGAGAGGTGATGGAGAGGCAGAGAAGAATAAAACCTGACAGAACAAGTAATTCTGCTCTCAAATTTAGAAAAAATAAAACTCTCCTGACTAATAGTGGTAATAAAACTCCATACAAAGACAGCTTCCTAAATACCGTCTTTGCTGATTCATTTGATACGTCTGTTAACTAATGCCAGCGGGAAAGAGCTCATAAATGTTGCTTGTTGTAGACGCGGCCTTGAAGAAAATGTTTCTGTGTTTTACTGTGCATAACAACTCTCAGCAATGTAACACCATGACTGTATAATCTGATTTGATCATTTATCCATTGATTGGTTGAAAGTCAATCAAAATACACACACACACACGCACATACATGTTTTTTAACAACTAATTAGATAACAAGCAGCGATTAAATATATTTAATCGCTGTTATGAGTTGCTTGCAGTAATGTTATTATTGGCCTAATAGTCAAGAAAATCAGCTTGTTTGCACCTGAAGAAGCGGTTTTAAAATATGATATTTGTTCATTGTTTAAATGCTAAATTGCAAAGTGAATCTTTATCAAATTCCACAGTAAAGGATAAAAATGTGTGATGTTCGAGGCACCACTCAGGTTTACTGAGTGTCTTTCTCTGCTGACAGTATGTAGATTGCATTGAAAGTATGTTGCTGCCTGTGAAGCCTGTCTGATCTCCAGCCATTGTTTTTGGACATGCACTTCCAACCACACACTCTTTATTAGGCGAGCAGGAAGCTGCTGTTGGGACTGTGTTTGCAGACACACATAAAAGTTAAATCGTGTTTACTTTGCTGGTGATCTTTAGTCAAACATGACTGTCCAAGTTTCTGTTTGTCATCCTGCTACACGACTGGTGAGGCAGTTTCTGTGATGTAAATTTGTCGATAGTGTGCGTGTATGTGGCGATTAGGCATGTTTTGAGCGTGTTACAAAAGGTTTTTAGAAGAGTGTATCCTTGTTATTAATCTCTGTCAGCACTTTGTAAACTTGAAGTTTAAACACCTTCAGGTGGGGCACATCCTCAGTCTGCTGAACTTTTCTTGTTTATCGTCCGTTTAAGCTTTATTTCCTGATTAGCTGTCTTGTAGATGATATCTGCAATGGCATTTTTGAGCTTAATAAAGATGGTCAGTAGGTGGTTATTCTTTAGATATGAGACACGTGTTGTTCTAAAAGTTTACTTTTTAATAAAATATATACTGTGTGTGTGAGCTTAGGGTGTTGTTGATGCCTCATTAGAAACCTTGATTTTCTGCTTGTGCAGGAGGGATGGTGGTTCTCTATGAAGGCCAGTCTTTCTCTGCACTGAGGAGACGATGCCAGCAGAATGGAAGTTTGTTTGAAGACCCTCTGTTCCCGGCGTCGGACCAGTCTCTGTTCTACCAGAGAAACCAAATTGGCCATGTCACCTGGAAAAGACCCAAGGTAAGAAAACTGAAATGCTTTGTTAAAGAGGAAAGAAGGCATCTACATACCTTCTTTTATCCAAGAGGATTTAAGAAATCCCCCCTGATAACTCACTTAATAATTCTGGATGATACTGGAAGCACTCAGAAGTGAGAAATAGCCTTAGAACGGTTAATAATATTTATGTCAGAGATGAAGGCTCAGCTTTTCTGCACACAAGTTGATTCAGCCGCTCTGATTCACAGAGATGGAGACAGTAGGTGGGAAATGGGGGAGGTGGTCATGAGCTTGAGTCTAAACAAAGAAGAGGTTGCATGGAATTCAATAGGGAGAAGGAATTCATGGAATTTCTGTTAACGCTACTGAAATCCCAAACCAACAGCTTTGTGTGCATTTGCTGCACGTGTTTGCTTTTTTGATTTGTACATTGAGTTGTGTCTCTGAAAGTTGAGGGAAATATGCCTTGTTCTCCATTTGCAGTGGAGATTGATACTGAAAAATTAATGGTAATCAAACCGCACTTCCATAACACACTTACACTGAGTGCCGTACAGTTACTGTTAGTGACTGTGAGTCTTAGCCAAACATGTTTATTACCTTAATTCTTTCTCAAATCTTCTAATTTTACAAACTGAGCTGTGCAGTGCAGACAAACCCACTGAGACACCCACCATTGACTCTCACTGCTCCATGAAGGAACAATGAAGAATTTTTTAAGCCAAATGAAAAAAAGCCACAATTCTGCATGTTTAACACACCTTTACTATCAGTCACTGATCATTTGAGTGGCTAAATAATTAAACAGGACACTTGGAGCACAGCACTGGATCAATGTTATAGATTTTCTTTAGGAATGAAGAGATAGAAAAAACATTTTTATTACTACAAGCTAAACATTACTTGTTTCTGTGCTGCCCAGTGAAACTAATGCACTGTGGCAATGAATTGTACTGATTTGGATACTAAAAAGAAAACATAATTTTCTTGTTCTTTGCTTGACTTTAGTTAATTCACACACATAGAGAAATGGATCATATAGTGAATGTTTTTACTGTGGCTGGAGTGCTTATCATTATAAGCTTTATCCTTAAAGCTTATGATAAGAGGTTGAAACATTAACAGACAGAATATTGGTTATTCTTTAGTTACAATGGAACTAACATACAATGCTAAAATTAACAGGAGTCATAAGGAGAAGGTTGGCATGTGAGATCCTGTTGATATTTTACTGACGTATAGATAATGTTGGCCATGGTCATTGTGTAATGCAGATTGCACACATAATTAAAGGGTTTTTAGTGATTAGCATCCAGGCTGAAATCCTGAGGTGGGGAGGAAAGAGATTATAGTGTTTTCTTGCTGTGTACGGTGCATTAATAATGATTTCAGAGTTTGAGATGTGTCAACTACTTTTAGGTCATCCATCAATGTTTTAAAACACCGACCTACTCCTGTGGCCAGGTGTTCATTCATTTAGCTGTTGAGTAGTAATGTCTTGTATTTATCTTTTATATTAATCTATTGTACATATTGTATTTTACTGTATTTTGTTGAAGAAGAAAATAAGAATAAGGACAGCATCATACTGTTTCTCCACACTGACCAGCCACTTCTTTTTGGTGGTTGGACAGATGTGTACATTCAGGACAAAAAATGTGTGAGCACATTTAACTAGATATACAGACAGTTTTCTTTATCTCCATTAATCAGTTTAAAAGAATCTTCAGACATTTGAAGCAATATTTGATTTTTGATGGAAAGTAAAATTAAAATATTATTAGGTTTTTATTAGATAATAATAATAATAACCTAATAATATATTATTATTTAAGTTATTATTGTATTATTAATAAAACTAATTTATTAATTATTGTTCTATTAACAATCAATATTAAAATTATAATACATTTTTATTTTATTTATAATAATTAGTCAAATAATATAGATTATTTTATAATTCCTATTAGAAATACCTAGTTTTCTAGGTTCACTTAAATCTTATACCAGACAAGATGAAAGATGCTTAGAAGTCACTGTCTGTACGTACTTGTTGGTATGTCTGTACGTACTTGTTGGTATGTCTGTACGTACTTGTTGGTATGTCTGTACGTACTTGTTGGTATGTCTGTACGTACTTGTTGGTATGTCTGTACGTACTTGTTGGTATGTCTGTACATATGTGGTGGTTTTGGTGGGTGTGTGCTACTGGTTTATCGCAGGCCTGTCATTTGGTTACCGTCCAGTTTCTCTGTGTCTCTGTGGTTTGTTTTGCTTTGAAAACTCAAGCAGCCTCTTCTTTGGAAACTGTATTTACTTTATAAAGGTTGACTTAATTCTATGACTAACACCCTTCTCCATATTTATCCACACCTGGTGGCTTCAGACCACATCCTTCTGCTGTTGGTGTATGTCGATGAGACAGACACCAAACTAGAAGATATACAGGGGGAATATGGGGGGCTAAAGAGACAGTATAATTAGTGTTGTACAGGGTGTGTCTGACTATTAGATAGAAAATACCTTGTAAATTAACTGTAATTTGTCCATTTATATTTCTAAAGGTAGTAAAGCACTGATTGTTGTTGGATTGCTAAAAAAAATCACATCAGTTTATTTTAAATTAATTTAAAAGATAATTTCATGACTCATCTTTATGACTGCAAAACTGACAGCAATCATCTTCATCTCTAGGAGTTAAGCAGCGACCCCCACCTGTTTGTGAACGGCCTCAGTGCTCACGACCTGCACCAAGGCCGGCTGGGGAACTGCTGGTTTGTAGCCGCCTGCTCCAGTCTGGCCTCCATTGAAGCACTATGGCATAAGGTGAGACATGTCCCACATTCCAGGAAATGTTTTCAGGTCAAAAAACTTACAATAGAATAAAAACATTTTGTTCCACACTGCCTCTGCAGCAAGGAGCAGCTCTGTATGTTCTGTGTACTATTATAATTATAATAATTTCTTGTTCTTTATTTCTTTCATTTACTTCAGTTCATCATTGTGTTGTGAGTCACTGTGTGTAAAGGGAAACAAACCAAATTAGAAAATAATTGTAGTGTCACAATCACTGTGTTTTTACTCTGCATTTGACAATAAATATCTTCAATCTTGAATTCTGAAATGAAAAGCTGAAAAAAAGAACGTAGAAAATGGAAAGAATTGTGGGGGGATGATACCTCTCAGTCACACACCCACACTGACACTGATAACAGCAAGCCGCTGTGCAGAGTGCTTTCCTAAAGGCTGAAACACTTTAACTGGGACTCCAGAGAAACCTGTCAAACCTCCACCAGTAACCTAGTTTGCATGCACATGCTTGTGTGTTTGGGTGTGTCTGGGACGTCATCCCTGTGGGTGTGTGTAAAATCTAGTCAGATTTGCATGACTGTGTTTGTGTTCTCTAGATTTATGTGTACTGTGACGCTGTGTATTCTTTGTGATTTTCTAACAGATTTCTACTAAAGGAAGACTAATAATCTCTCTTACACACCATTTTTTATTCACTTTTATTTTATTCACATCTATGCATGCATGTGTGAAACTGTAAAAAGTTGTGTTCAAGGTTATAAACTACCACACACTATTTAATGTGTTGTTGCAGAACTTATTAGAAATATAAATCCTTAATAAACCTGTACAGATAATTACATCATCTCAGTATGAAAAGATTATAATCTGATTGAGGCTGGACACAGTAAGAAGTGAGTAGCACTATTTACCAATTACTCTATTAATAGTTAAATCAGCACCCTAAATTTAAATGATTTTCTTAAAAAAGATTTATTTTTTAAACCTCCTGGTGTGAGTTTTGGAAGCTGTTTGTTGTTTCACCTGGATGATAACATCTTTCATCCATAAGGTGGCACTGATAATCCTGACTATCGTGTGAACAGATTATCAGTCAGTTTGGGATAGAATATTGAGTTATTAATCGTATAAATCTTTTTAATAAGTAGTCTTCACCGTAGTTAGTTGATGAATTTTATTTTGAGATGCTTGTTTTCCTTAAAAAATCCTTGATCAAAATGATTTAGACCTTGTCTCTGTAATTTAAAATCTGATATCAGAGCCAGGTTTCAGTGTCTCCACTGGGATGTTGGACCACATGTCTTTGGGAACAGTGTCCATCTATTTGGGGTTAGAAGGCCCCTTTGTTATTTCTCTGGTCTTCAGTTCCTTTTAAAAGATTAGGGATGGGATTCAGGTCTGGACCATCTGGGCCACTCCAAAATGTTGGGATGGTTCTCTGTTAACTATTTGGAGGCCATTTTGGCTGCATGTTTCAGATCATTGTCCTAGTGCCAGATCCACTGTTGCCCACGGCCAAGTTTTCCTGCAGAGTCCTCACATTGTCCCTTTTCCAAGTACTGTCCAAGGTCCAAGGATCTGAGCAATTCTAACATCTCAAGTCAGGATACATAACAAGCTGGTTTCCAGTAATGCAGACCAAGAAAGTGACACAAAAACTCACCTAGCTTTTGCAAATGTCTTATCTGGTCAAAGAAAATTACACATTGGACACCGATCATGTTGATGGATGAGATAGAAATAGATTTGTTTGGTCTTAAGGAATGCAGCTTTAATATGATGAAAGAAAGAAGCGTGCACGTCCAGAACATCATCCCTACTGTCAGCTGTTGTGTTGGAAATGTTCATTAAGATCTCAAAACTCAGAAAGTCCCCTCTTGCTTTCAAATATATTGTTCTTCCTTTCAAAACTCTGCACTCAGACACCTTCTCTTCTCTCTGAAAACTTCTGCTCTTGGATATTTTTCCTCTCTCTTGGGTTGCTGAAAGAGTTGTCTGTCAAACCTCCTCCAGCCAATAGTATACAATCGAGCAAGTCGTCCTCACCTTCTTCAGGGTGCGCTTGTTTTACTTGACACAGTGACTCCACACTCTTAGCCCAAATTTTGTTTGAACATAAACTTTTTAGTAGTGACTAATTATCATTTTATGTTTTGTATAGACACTAATGTGTCTCATTAGTAAAATAAATAAAATAATAAAATAAATAAATAGTTTTCTACATTGTGCAGTGTAATAATAATGATTTGCCAAGAAAACTCAACATGGTTTCTGTCAGAGGGGGCGGGGCTATTTTAAAAACTCAACATATCTGGACTGCAAAGGCTCATGGGAGATGCAGATTCAGCTGAAATTTAACCTTTTTCTTATTATTGCAGTGCTATAAATTTGAGTTGTGTGATTTAATTCCTGTGTTATGTTAACAAATAGACAATGCTATAAAGTTCTGCCCTCTTTGAATTTTAAACTTGGTACCATGAATAAAAAGGACAGTACAGGTAAAGAAATCACCACCTAAGTTTATTCACAATATTGTAAGTAAAAATATTAGATACTTTCCCAACCTATTGCTGTCTTCTCAGTATTGGTTCTGGATCTGCAAGTTGATGTGAATCATCATCTTCATTTTATTGTTAAATGTATGCCAAAGGTCAATGAAAGAACTAAACAATATCAGTAAATCTAATATAAGATAATTGAACTATTAGATGCTTTAAAGAAATTTAAATTCTAATGGTTACCCGTGTTGATACAACTTGACATGTTTCAGCATTTGTAAAAACTAGAATGATTTAAGGCAATAGAGATGGGATTTATGACTCTTTGAGGGGATCCGGATCTTGAGGAGCCGTTCCTTTCAAAGAGCTATTCAAAAGACTAGCTCGTTCTCACAATATCTCACAAAATTTCACAATATATAAGAATGACAAATAATGAAAATATGTACCTATATGAAATCTACTATACAAGAATAAAAAATTATAGGAAAAATATAGATTAAAAAGGATAAATCTGAGCAGTCAGTGCAAATTCTAGTAAATTTTTTAGATATAATTCACAGTATTTGTTTCCAAACAATACTCTCTGCCCATAGATGCTTCACATGAATGGAGCGTGTTGGAAATCAGACTTCTATGATGTCACACATGTTATTCATTTTATTTTCATTTTACTCAACTGTACTACTTTGTATTTTCTTATTTATTCATTTTTTTATTCATTCAGTCGTTTTTAACTGGAACGGGGGTGGGGGGATTGGGCTTGGCGTGTGTGTATAAGTGTGTGCGTGTGACTGTGTGAAAGATTTCATTGAGTGTTTTTATTCTTAATCATGTTAATAACTTTGTGTTGCCTATGGCATGAAAAGCACTTTATAAATGAAATTTGATTTGTTTTCGTGAAGGCAGTGTCAAAATTTGTATATAAAAAAAATGGCTCACAAATGAACCGCTCACAGCTGTGAATCGGTTCCCATCTTTCATTTAAAAGAGTCGTTCAAAAGAATTGATTCGTTCATTAAGTCACATCTGTATAAGGCAACGGGTTTCCACAAAAAATTCTAGTAAGCTCAACTAATCCAGGATTAGAGTGCAGGTAAGTTAACTTCTTTATTTATTTTTTATTTAATCAGTGTAATCTGGTGGGCTAGATATTACTGGCAGCCTGCAGGCCACCAGTTGCCAAACACTCCTTTATGTGCTTTGACTTCGTGAAAACACGAAGCTGGACATAAGTATAATTCCAGTTACTGGTATATGTATTGTGAGTCTATGTGTGTTTTGGCCTTTGTGCATTGTGTGTCTTCAGTGTGTTTTTTTTTTTTTTTTTTTTTTGTATTTTGTTGTTTTGTTTCGTTTTTTTCCACCAGTGCCTCATGTGTTCTGTCTAGTCTCAAAGGTCCTCCGTAGTTCTCAGTTTTCCATTAGCTGGGTGGAAAGGAAAGTCTTTTTTCATTGTCTCTATGGTGCAGTTGTCTCGACAACCTTCATGCTTCTAAAACAAACACTGGTTCTCAAACTATTGTGATGTCGGTGGTGATGAAGAATATGACAACATTTGCTTTAAATGATAAGAAAACAGTTGCCTGATATACAAAATTATTAAAACATATAAAGTTTGAATTTATATAAAACAGTAGTCTGTTATATGCAGTGAGAGATTAAATCTGTAGATTATTCCAGTTAAATTCTGTTTTTCTTTGATTTGGTTTCTGTCACAGTGAAGTCTGCATTCTGGAGAAAATAATTGTTCCAATTTCTCCAATTCTTTCCATTTGTGAAAGTATTTAACTCATTAACTCATGACTTAAACCAAAGCAATTATATTTTTTCTTTTATTAAATCATTTGCAATAAAGAAAAAAAAAGCTGTAATTACATTGGTAGTTTGAATGCAGATAAACTGGGATTTAATTTGAGCTGTGGCTAGATATGTAGTCTGACAGACTGTCATGAAGACAGAAAAAAAGAGACAGAAAATGTGTGAACACTTTAATAGTTCATCACTGAAGTTATTTCAATCATGCAACACATGACCAAGTTCCATAAAAATCAGAAACAGAAGTTTGTACATCAAATCTTTTGTAAAATTTTGTAATATTGATACAAGTGAAGTTTGCATCTGCTGGAAATCTAAATACTCTGTCACATTGAGAAGATAAACACAGCACACACACACGTTCCTCTCTGTGAGTTTAATCACTGCAGTTAGAGGCGTTCATGTCATTGTTCCTGCTGGTTGATTCTGCATTCCTGCTAAAGGCTCGTGCTCACAAAATTTAACATTTCTGACTTTATTTGCTGTTAGTTGTGCCTCACGTAAAAAGATGGACAACATTGTAAAGGATGGAATTTAAAAAGAACTTCTGGATGACAGATTGTACAGAACAGATAATATTTGTACTCAAAAGTTATTCCTCTCATCCGTCTCCTGCTTCACTAAACTTCCATCTCATCTTTGTTCATCCTGTCTAAGCTATTTTACTAAATTATCTTATTAAAAATATGAAATCTTGTAGTTTTAGTTTAGTTTCAAGTTATGAAACTAAAGAAGAAAACATTTTGAGAAAGGAAAACAGGAGAAAAATGATCAGAATGATTAATGTGACTCTCCTGAAGGGTGAACAGCATGTTGTTCTGTTGAACTGAACGGATTTCACTGGCTTTGTAATTGATGTCACTCCATTGATCTCTGTCATCTGCCAGGTCATCGGTCTTGCATTATGCTTACAAAAACAACAAAACCGCAAACAGTCACTTACAAAGTCACTCATTGCTCATGAAACAATATCTGGCTGGCCGTTAATGCTGTGTTTTATTTATCAGAGAAACTGTTTGACTGAAAAGTAGAACCAGGAGATGAAGGTGTACAACAGGATTGGTTCTGTGTTGGTGCAGAATGAGATGTATTTACACTTTCTTCACTTTGTTCATCCCAGTTTTTATGCCTTATTTAAACGTATGTGAACTTTCTGTGAAAACTATTTTCTTATATATGTTTTTGTGGTACATGTGTGTAATTTTTTTAGCTTTTTGCAAAGCTTTAAATCTGAACTGTGGCATTAAAAAGGGTGTGATGGTGTAATAAAAATGGGTTCATCTGTGAGTGAGTTTGAAGGAGAATATTTAAGAAGAAAACATGAAGGCTTTTCTAGTGCTACAGCAGGACTCCTGGTTGGATGTAAAGTCATTTCTCTGGTGTGAACTCAATAGAGCAGCTTAGGTTTGCTGCCTCTGCCCCATCCTTAAAAGCAAATAGAAAGTACATGACTTTCCTCACTTTGGCCAGCTCAGCAATTCTTTCCCCGAACTCCTGCATGTCTGCCTCCAAGCACTTGAGTGGCGAGTCCTCTGGGTCCTCAGAGTTTCGCCAAAATGTCCCAATCGGTTCCAGAAGCTGACGGGTCATCAGGTTGGTGAGGTCAGGGGTCCAGTGCTGGGAAATACCGGTGATGGTGACCCGGCCGTGGCCGGAGAGAGAGAAATACCAACGGGAGAAATTCAGCTCCTGGGTGGGGAAGTCCAGACGATACACAGCCTCATAGGGAAGAAGCAGACGTTCACCATCCTGACGCTTCTGCCCTGACCTCTTCAGAGAAGACACACGAAGACGCATCATCTGCAGGGGAAACATTAGATCATACAGCAAGAGACTCATTACATGGACATTTGAAGGGACTGGAGGAGAAGCAGTAAAGACTCAGTCATAGTTTGAGTCAAGAGAAACATGATAAACTATCTGAAACAATAGTCTGAATTCACACTTAAGATAAGTTCACTGGTGGTTGATCTGAAGCTTTAGAGATCCATAGAAAGTTATACTGTATTAATGGGAAATTATGCAGAGTGAGAGTTATAATACTATAATCATGGCATAGTACAGTTGAAAATTTATAAAATTGAGTAACTGTGATATCAACCTTTTTGTTGTATTGATTTTCCAGACTACCACTTAAAATCTGTAGCCCTTTTCACACAATAACACCCCAAAAATAACTAATAATTATTCCTTCACTGGTTCCAGTTACTTGTTTGTGCCGACCAAACGGGCGATGTTGTACCATCAAACTGTGGGCTTTCAAATAACATGCTCACATTGCACAAGCAGTGGAGTGACACAGAGTCAGTGTCTAGAGAGGTGTGATTTGTGTGTTGGCTTTTCCTCACTTACACACAACTGTCAGCTCAGGGATGCATCTGCTTTGCTCCTTCATTCCTTACAAACAGCATTTTCTGGTCTTGTAGAAACTGTATTAAAAAGGTTTGGACACCACTTTGAGAGGCATTGCTCTAGCCCTCTGGTCTTTCAATACTTAAAAAATGTTTTTGTGGCTGGGATCAAATATGGATGTACACAGGGGGGTTTACCTCTAATTTAAGTATGATTTGAAGGTCACTTCACGCTAAATGATTCCACACACTGCGATGACTGAATGCCAGACAACAGGTCAGCATTTCAACTGATGAGCAGAGCTGTTGATCATTACTGGACATTAAATCCAACAGATAGACTGATAATAACTTTCAGAACAAATATTCTGAAGGGTGTTGCTTCTATTGAAACAAGCAGAAATGTTTATACAAGCGCAGGTTTGTGTATAAGAGACATTCCTGAAATACTTCTCCTAAATCTAACCTAAGTCTTACCCAACAACAACCTAGAAAAGTAATTTCATTTAATGCACATTATATGCCTGATTATTACGGATTATATTAGTCTTTTAAAATCATCTATAACCAAGTCAGTGATAGATAAATAAATAAATGTAATAAAAAGAATTAGGCAACCACGAATGTATTTCAAGAGTAAGGCGCTAATTGCATTCACACATTAGAAGGCTCTGTCATGTCTCTACAAGTGAGAAGTCGTTATTTCAGAGTGAAACTCACCTCTGTCAGAGCAGTGTCTTCTTTAAATTCCAGCACCATTAATTTGGAGGGAGATTTTTCCATGTCCATGTCTTCAAGCTTGCAATCCTGGTTAAGGAGAGGGTATGTCTGCTCGTGTGGAGGGATGCAGTGATGCAGCTCTGGAGTTTCTGATCTCTCCCTCTCTTTTTTATAGGCTCATATGCCTCCTCTTTCCCTCCTCCCCTTCCAACTGTTTCCATCAGTGTACCAGTTTCTCACTTTGGTCCACAGCGTACACCCCCTCCCCCTGCTGCCCATGGGGCTGTTTGGTTAGGACATATTGACTGGCAGGAGAGGATGAGGGAGAGAACTGGGAGATAAGATCAATGCAAAAAGCTAGTTATTCCAGCAGTCATTTATGTCGTCCTGTGCATTGAACCCTGCTAACATTATGTCAGGTATTTTAGGACCAAATATATATGACATATCTGCACCAAACCATCACATAGATTCTGAAAAGTGCACTATTTAAGTATATAAGTATTTGAGCTATGAGGGAATATTTGTGTACATAACTGAAACCATGACAGTCTGAAATATTTTATATTCTCCAAAAGTGTGAACACTGATCTTTGCCTGCAGTGGAATTATTAACGCTCAGTAGTGTGTACTATGGTAAGGGTTGGAAATATCTTAGTCTAATGAGAATGCGCAGAGGTTTTTTTGGCGGCATTAAGCAGGTACATGATGTGGGAGGGTGCTAGGCAACAGGAGACACTGATGACGTACAAGAGGGAACTCTGGGAGTTTCCTGGGGTCCACCGAGAGCTCAGCTCGTCCTGGCTTAATGGATCTCATATTTATATCTCTCACCTCGCTAAGGATTGTGTGTGTTTATGTTACTCTGTTACATCACCGTTAATGTGTCGTCAGTGGGGATTTTGTCACAGGATATGGATGGATGGTATTCCCTGGAAAACTTTGTCAATCTGTTGTCTCATGTCGGGTATACAAGCGGAAATATGGGTGTTTTAAAACGTTTGCTGTATATCCCTTAGGTTTATCTGAATGAGTATTTATAGATGGAACTATTAGTAGAGGTGAATTAAGGCAAGCTTATTACATTTTTTTTCTGTGTTGCTATATTGCTAATGTGGGCACAGTTTTTTCCTTTCCATTTTCTGATGTGCTACTATGACATGATTGAATTAACCAGCTGTAATAAGGTCAAAATGAAAGCTTACAGGAAATGCATTTATCCACAGAATAAGATGGACAATTCATGTTTAATGACTCCTATATGGTATCTTCTATAAGACATCTAGATTTATGACACATAGCATGAGTTTGAGTCAGGTCAACCATGCCTGAATTTTTCTAGGGTAAAGCTACAAAGATCACATGATTTTACTGTTGCTGTGCTGAGAAGACAGAGAGAGGAACATCAGGACATTAAAGCTCTGTATTAATAGACAACACATAAGAGTTCTTTAAGCAAATAATTGTTTTTATCATTTTATTTAAATCTTTCATGTTGTGGCTTCAATTACACACAAGGTTTTGCAGCTGTCCATTTTATCTTTGTTGACAAAGTTGTTTGGTTGGCTGTATTAGTCCATTTGCAGAATTTTTCTAAAGATATAGTTTAACTTTCATAAGGCTTTGCCAGACATAGGTTATGTTCCAAAATGGGAGTGGTTAACGTTTTTCAGCCTTGACAAAACTCAGCAGTCATGGACTGTTCTTATTATGACTTTGCACTGACTTGTATTTATTGTAGATAGACAAATCATAATCATAGGTAATTACTGCTGTAACTATACCTTTTTTCTCACACTTTAACTATAACCACTACTCCAGAAATGACATGCTGCGTCGTTAAGATCAGGCTTCGGTCCCCACAAGGACTATTTGTCCTGAAAAAGTTGCAGTTTTTAACAAAATAAAAAAAGAAACAAGTCTCAGGGTAAGGTAGTTATAGTAAATGTGTACACACAAGTTGAACAATATATTTAATGTTGCTATTCACCACAATAAGCTTGCACTGTGGTTCATAATGGATCATAAATACTTTAAGTCTCCTTAGCACACAAATACAATCTGCTCGTCATCCTTCCTTGTGGATGGATCTTCACCCTGCAGCCATTACTGTTTTATTCCTTAAAATCTTGCAATTTTCGCCTAAAATGATTTTTTTAATGGATATTTGACTTGTTATGGGCCAACTATTTTACTGGACTACTTTTACTGACCCTTGCTGAAGTAACAGGACCATTTTTGTTGTGGTACCATCTAATACTGGAGTGCAGAACCTTAGCTTCCAGTGGTGTCTAAGGTATTTGGTAGGGAGACTGAGTAAAATACAGATTTATTTGTCAGGTCCCAACCCAGGATGTCTGTTGTTAACGGGTTAATTATGATTGGGTAAATATAAAAAAAATCTTAGTGCTCAAATAGGACAACTGGATTCATTCTCCAAAAATCCAGTTGCCTTCTATTCACACATTTAGGATTGACTTGGATGATTGAAAATCTACACAGTCATTAGCAGAGACTTACTCCTTTAATGCTAAAAAAAAAAAGATTTTTTAAAAAACAACAACAAGAAAAACAACCCTGCCTTCTTTTGATCAGTTCCAGGGCCAGCTGCTTTGCAGGAATAATTCCTGAGCCTCGTATAAAGCAGTCATGATCCGCCGCTTGACTCTTGTCTTGACCACCGGATCTGTAATGAGCTTCAGCTCTGAGGTAACTTGAACTCCGAACGTGGTGTCAGCGTCTGCAGCTGGTCTACTTCTATTCTT
The DNA here is from genome assembly GCF_017639745.1 of Melanotaenia boesemani. Classification (NCBI taxonomy): domain Eukaryota; kingdom Metazoa; phylum Chordata; class Actinopteri; order Atheriniformes; family Melanotaeniidae; genus Melanotaenia; species Melanotaenia boesemani. The sequence continues at coordinate 10,111,739 of NC_055690.1, read as the reverse complement.
TAAAGTTCTTGACATCTGCTGTAAAATTTTTATTTTCTCCAATTCAATGGCATCAGTGGATTGGATTTTCTTTCGTTTTTTGGAAGGTTCCAGAGTATGGGAAGTTAGCGGAGTAGATGATCCAGACGAGGCACTTGTTAACCGCTCCGAATCCTCGGACCACTCTGGTGCTTCATCTTGATCACTGCAGGGAAGCTCCTCTGTAGCCAGGGTATTTTTCATGGAGGTGGGAAGCTGTAATTAAAGGATGAAATAGTTTATCTGGTAATGGCATATCTGCATATAAAATGAGAAAATAAAAACTAATAGGAAAGGAAACAACGATAAAAAAACAAAACAAAAAAAAAACACAGTAGCCTATAATACTTACGCTGGTAGTACGTTGGATGACATATGTTTTGAGGAAGGACAGGGACTTGAGCATCCATGTCTGCTTTGCTGTCAAGGCCTTCTCTTCACTCCCACTTGCTTTACTTTTTAGTAGTTTCGAATATTGTGTCCTTAATGTTGTAGCTCTTCCACGTACTTCTTCCACTGCAATCATAACCACCAACAACTGTTTGTGTTTTTGTTTCCCCCCTTTAGTTCAATGTCTCTGATGCACATACAAACACTCATGAACACCACCTACATGAACTAAAAAAGCCCAAGCAAATGCAATGTGTTGATTCTATTGAACGGGGGCAAGTAAAAACAATCGTGCATCGGGGTGCTACTTTTCAGGTAAATAGAAGAAGTGGCAGATGGTGACACAACTTTGGGGTGCAAGCACAGCAGAGTTAAAGCTCATCACTGGTTTAACGCAGTTGCCGTGATTAGCGATACAACACTGACTGAAGTGAGACTAGCAGCGAGCTCATTTAACTGGATTAACGCAGTGATTGTGAACAGTACAGTATTGGTTGTAGCAAGGCTAGCAGCGAGCTACCTACCCGATAACTGCATGGCACTGGCGATTTCTTGCCAACTCTTGTCCTTGTCGTTTCTGCTATGATACGACTTGGCAGAGACGTTGAATAAACATTCTCTCTCTTCCCACAGCTCCACGAGTTTGTTCTCCATTTCTGAAGTCCATCGGACTTTAAGTTTCACGTCAGCCATGCTAGCTGTTGTTCTCGGCTGATTCCAGTGGTCAACGTGCCAACTTCCTTCCTGCTTCCAGCTCGGTCTCTTGATTGGCTTCATGCCCTTTTACGTCACAATCCACAGTTTCACGACCCGGTGTCGTGCCAAGACCGTTATCCCCAACAAAAAAATGTATCCCTTGACGCGGGAGCGCGCACTCCTTCAGTAGCGCATAATCGTCTTGACCATGTTTTATTTCAACACGTAAATAGAAAAACAACAGTACATAACATTATTGTTCGAGGGTTGTTGTTGTGTCAGCAAGGTTTTGATAGATTTTTAGCAGCTTTTAGCGCTGTACTTCTGCTTTATTTTTTTAACCTCCACGAACTGTTTCTGAGACGATTTCTGAGACAATTGTTCACTCTTAACACACCTCAGTCCATAGAATAATCTTATAGGACATCTTATATGAGACCTTTATTGTTTATAAGACAATATCATGTCTTATTATCCTTATCTCATTAAATGGCAAGCTTATAAATGGCCGTTTGCTATCCTTGGTCATGAAGGGGGAAAATTGGAACAAAAACAGCTCGATAATCTTTATATGCCCCAGTTTGCTGGGGATCTTCTAGCAACATCACACTTCTGTCTGGATGCAGTCATTAATGAACGTCTTAAGGTCAGACATTTCTCACATCAAGCTGTTTATGTGTTAATAAATAAAAACATCAAGCAGCAAAAAATAACTAGTCGTGAAATAAATCTACTTATTTCATGTGCTACCATGTATGTTTCTTACTACTCTAGTAGTTTCTGCATATATCCTTTGCTTTTGGTAAATTATGACTAACAAGATTTTTTACTACATCACCCAAAGTATTGTGCTCTCTGTATTTCTTTCAGGTTATTCCAGACTGGAAGGACCAGGAGTGGAATAAAGAAAAACCAGAGTCCTATGCTGGTATCTTCCACTTCCGGTTCTGGAGATTTGGTGAGTGGGTGGACATGGTGATTGATGACAGGCTTCCCACTCTGAATGGAGAGCTCATTTATTGTCACTCCAACGACCGCAATGAGTTCTGGAGTGCACTGGTGGAGAAGGCCTACGCCAAGTAAGTAAATATACTGTTGTTATGTTTGTGTCTGCATGCTTAGAGTCATTGTCATTAGTCACTGTGGATACTAATAACTGAAAAAGGTTGTATAGCTTCTGCTTCTGTGAAGAAAAACTGCAACAGCACCCAAAGAGAGATGCATCAACACCTTTAACCATGAATGTTTCTTACTTGTAAATAAAATGCAGCACCATCCAACAACCCAGCAGATCGGGATGCATGTTTCCATACTGTGGACTGTCTGGATGGTCCATAGCATGGACCAGATGGCTGAGCCAGAAATCTGACTGGCCCCCTCTGCACTTAGTCTTAGCTTATAGAAGCACTTTCAACTTCTATGAAATTGATTTAAGATATTTTGGAAACACAAGAAACATTAGAAACTACATTACATGTCTACCAGTTTTAGATCCCGAAGAGTAGATAGGGAGACAATGGATTGCACATGGTAAAGTTCCTGTAAAAGATTTTATTAGCTTAAAAAAAGGACTGGTGTTCTAAAAAATGACACATTACTACTAATAAAATCTTTTCCATGAGCTCTTTCATGTGTGGGTCTATTTTCTTCCTGTCAAGCACAGAACCATTGAATAGGTGATGTCAAAGCCCATCCCAGCTTAGAAAGAATGAAACAAATACAATCTTTTCTATTTTAATTAATTAAGATAAAGGAGTAAATAAATAATCAATTAATACAAATGTTTGGCTTTGATAGTACCAACTGGATAAATAAGAGAAAAGTCCTGTAAAGGAAAAATAATTAAGTTGTATCAGTAATTGTTTTATGGCTTCTGAATTTTAAGCTGTAGAAACTCATCTTCTTAAGACAAGAAAAAAAACCTGACATATTAAAATATTCTACTTGAAATTAAATTGTTTAAAAATACCATGTTTCTCATAAATGTTATTTTCTGTAAGTAAATAGATAAACATATAACAGACATTCAGGCTGTCACACTGTTTCATTTCTGCTTTGTTAAATTTAGTGGAGCAGAATCTACTATAAGAAAGCACATTCAGTAGTTTAGCTTCTGTGTCTGAATGTACAGTATAATATGTGTTTTACAGGATGTGTGGGTGCTATGAAGGTCTGGATGGGGGAAACACAGCCGACGCGCTGGTGGATTTCACGGGAGGTGTTTCTGAGCCGATGGACTTGACTGAAAACGGATACAAAGAAGATGAAGAAAAGCAAAGTGAGCTTTTTGAGAGAGTTCTGAAAGTGCACGACAGAGGAGGCCTCATTAGCTGTTCAATCCGGGTGAGGAGACCAAAAAAACCCATATGACTGAGTTATTAAATGAATTTATGCATAAATTAAAGCTCTGAGATGTTTGTTCAGGCAACCACTGCAGCAGACATGGAGGCCAAACTGGCCTGTGGCCTGGTGAAGGGACATGCATATGCTGTGACAGATGTCCGCAGGGTAAGGCTTGGCCACGGGTTGTTGGCCTTCTTCAAGTCAGACAAACTCAACATGATCCGGATGAGGAACCCCTGGGGGGAGAAAGAGTGGAATGGGGCCTGGAGCGACAGGTGAGGAAGATGAGGAAACAGGAAATGGTAAACAGGTGGAGTAAATAAAGAAAAAAGAATAAAGAAAATGTTTTTTCTTTGGATTAATTGGCATCAGACAACTTAATGATATCATTTGAATTTGTAAGTCTCTCCTAAAAAAGTGTCAGTAATCTAATCTACAGGCATAGCAGTTACTGTAAACACATCACACAAACTAAACCATTTATATTAGACAATCATCCAGCAGCAGGACATTGGCAAACTTATTTGTCAAACATACTCAGAATTTTAGAGCTCTAACTCATTGGGAAACACATGTTTGTGGAAGCTATTCACAGTTCAACATATCTGTTAGTTTGCTAAAGATTAGCTTCGTTTGTAACATTATTATGTTGATTTGAGCAACACACAGTTTCGGCCAGGTATCTTTACACCACAGCTCTACAAAAAGAAATTCCCTCCAACATGATTTCCATGTTCTCTCACCTGATTTAAAGTCAGGCAATGAACCAGGCTTCCTTTTAAAAAAAAAAAGAGGTTTGCTCTTGTTTAGAACATAATATGCTAAATGTTATATCATCTGTCAGATAAATTTATAATGAATCTGTGTCTTGAGTGAATATCTAAATGAAGATGACTGAACATTTTCTGTATGTTTTCAGCTCTGAAGAGTGGAAGAAAGTCAGTAAGAGTGAGAGAGAAAAGATGGGCGTCACAGTGCAGGATGATGGAGAGTTCTGGTGAGTTTCAGTACAACATCCCCACCTGTTGGCAAAATAAGATGACCTAGCGAATGGTGCATTTGAGGAATCCTCCAGGTGTTATTAACCCGAAAATAACCTTGAATTCTTAATAAAATTATTATAATAAAAATAAACTGTTGTAGTAAATTTTAATTATTAAAGACTACATTCAGCAGGTGGATCTGGACATTTATGGAGTGATATTCTTGTGGCTGAGGGAACTGATCTGACGTGTGTGTGTGGAAGACCAGCAATAGAATTAGATCCGTCTTGACTGCGACTTGTTCTTGAATAAATGAAATGGATGAAAAATAGTTTTCTTTTCCTGTGAGGGAAATTGTAACATCTGGATCTGTAATATTGGTATTTATCTTAACTAACAAAATATTTTGTACTTTACCAAAAGTTATTTAAAAATCTGACAAAAACATTACTGTAGTTTTTATTATTGTAGTTTAACGAACAGCAGAAAACATGTCCACTTTCAGATGTACTCCTGAGTGTTCAAAGGATTTTTTCTTGGCTGAGAAAAAATACAACAATCAAAAATAAATAATAAATGTTTATTTTGAGGAGAGATATTTCAAGAGCATTCACCATCACTCACACCTCAGTGATACTTGTTAAAAGAGCACAAGGACTGTAGCTCAGTTGCTGCACATGTATGAAAAGCTTTGCTGCAGCTTTTCCCATTTTTAGTGTGAACTGATCTGCAAGATCATCCACAAAGTCCCAGTTTATTCATGCATGCAGATGTGGAAAACACGACTTATGAGTTCTTTCTCTCCTCTTTGCAGGATGAAATTTGATGATTTCATCGCCAACTTCACAGACCTAATTCTCTGTCGACTTATCAACACGTCCTACCTTAGCTTCCATAAGACCTGGGAGGAGGCTGTGATGTGGGGTTCCTGGCGCCGCCATGATGACCCGCTTCTCAACCGAGCCGGTGGCTGCAGCAACAACAAGCACACCTTCCTTCAAAACCCACAGGTCTTCTTTCATTTATTCATATCACAGATTCTGTTTTGGTCTGTGTCTTTTCATAAGTGATATAGAGCGAAGTCTTTTCTTCTGTGGTTCAGTACGTTTTTGATGTGAAAAAGTCGGAGGACGAGGTGCTGATCTGTCTGCAGCAGAAAGACCGCAGAGCCACCCTGAAGGAAGGGCGAGGAGAAAACCTGGCTATTGGCTTTGACATACACAGAGTGAGAAATTTCTATATGTGTTCAGGTCTAAGAATAAACTGATCTGTGCAAACCTAATGAAAGTTTAAAAACTAATACAAACGTGGACATTTAGGAGGTGAAACCTGCTGCTGTCTTTCTGTGTTCAGGTGGAGTTAAACAGGACCTATCGTATGCATGCCATCCAGCAGAAAGTTGGAGGAAGCATCTACATTAACTCAAGATCTGTGTTCCTGCGCATCGACCTGACAGAGGGCCGATACGCCATTATACCCACAACCTTTAACCCTGACCTGGAAGGAGACTTTCTGCTCCGAATCTTCACCGATGTTCCCTCTGACTGCAAGTACGGACGGGCTGTTGAAGTTTAATGTAGTTTGGGAAGTGTTACTGGACAAACTGATGTTGTAAAAGGTGCTTGACGTGCCAAGCTAGAGGTGGGAATACATGGAGTTAAACCAGTGTATATTTTTATTTCTTTTCACCCGATATTAGTTTTCAGAAGTTTAAAAAAGCACAGTATGCACGAGAAAAAAAACTGAAAAACCTTATTTTTACATTGTTGTAAAAATAGCCAAATATTTTTAATAAAAATACTGCACAACAACCATATTATTTCAGTCAGTTTAGTCCTCCTAACGTCACAGTGTTTCTATGGATACAGGGAGTGTCTTTCTGTTTCTCCATGAAAAACAAGTCTGACTCTATGATACAGAAATTTGGACTCTGTGGGGAAAGCCGGTCTGTGGCAGGACTCTTTCTAGTGGCTGAAACTAGTTTCCTATGATTTTAACTGGATGTTTGGATTTGTTTCCCTTCTGCAGAGTATATTCAGGACCAGTCAGACGTCTCACTCATGGTGTGGTCTGATAAAGAATAATCTATTATGATCAGGCTTTTATCTGACTTCTAGTATAATGTGGTCGGTATCAGTGCTGCACATTCAGAGTTGATACTGCCTTGAAATTATTACTGAGCTTATTTAACCCTTCCTTGGTGTCCTCCAACAAAATATTGTTGAAACAGATAGTTAGCATTCTGTATTTCAATTCACTATCAATGTAATACCAGTTTCAGGCTGTGTTTTTAAACTATAATTATACTTACAAGTAAGTATCCTTCTCCTGTCTCTCTTTGTCCGGTAGGGAGTTGATTCTTGATGAGCCTCCTCAGACCTGCTGGTCTGGGTTGTGTGGTTATCCCTCTCTAGTAACTCAGGTCCACGTACTTCAGGCCGACGGACTCGCTGCACAGGACTCAGACGGGGGTAAATGTTCAGTTTTGCTCTTTGCTCACTGAATTCTTGCTTTGTATTGACAGGTTACCTACTCAAAGCCTAATCACATCAAACTGAACCTTGTTAACATAAAAAAAATATATATTATATAATTTGCTCTGAAAGAGCTTTTGTATCACCTTTAAAAAATTACCTGTCATATCAGCAGCTGCTGTACCTGAACAAACCAAATTTACATCGGACTGAAAGTAAAAGCACGTTGTCATTTATTTTGATTGTTCAACATACTGAAATACTTTTCATGACTACATTTTTATGATTTCCTAATGTATCGGTTCAGGTTGTACCCTGCAACCTCCCTGTGACCATGAACTGGAATAAGCAGTATAGAAAATGACTAAATGAATCATAATTTGTGTATAAAATGGAGGGAATATCATGGAGTTATGACTTTTAAGTGATTTTTTTTTCTTGTGTTGAAAATTATTGTCTGAATTTTTCATCATCTTAACTTTGAACACTAAATATTCACCTGCCTCTAAAGCCTCTACTATGTGCAATATGCTGATTAGAGGAATGATAATACTGTCTTTCCAGAAAATGAATGTTCTTCATTGTGATATCCTCTGGAAAGATGATAAAAGTGTGTGTGTATGTGTGTGTGTTTCCAGTGTCAGATCCTTACGTGATAATTTATTGCGAAGGAGAAAAGGTTCGCTCTCTGGTCCATAAAAACACATGCAGCCCCGTGTTCAACACTAAAGGACTCTTCTACAGGAAGAAAGCCAACCGACCGATCTGCATCGAGGTTAGTGTGTGTGTGTGTATGTGTGTGTACATATTTTTAAAACAACTGTGTGACCCTGTGTGACTGAACTTTCTGTCCCTCAGATCTACAACCACAACGTCCTCAAGGACTCCTTCATGGGTCAGGTGACATTGCCAGCTGAGCAGGGAAAAATCCAGAAGACGCTCCACCTGAAAGGCAAGGGGGATCGCCGTGACAACGACCTCCCTGGTACTATCACTCTTGCCATAGAGAGCAGCTCAGTGCTGACCAGCATCTGAGGCATATCTACCAGACCATCGCTACTTTGTTTGCGTTTACTCAGCAGAAGATCGACTTGCTTCAGGAGATCAGATGCAGCAGGCAGTCTGCAGACCAAATAATCGCAAACTCATCAGAAACCATAAATGTTTTACAAAACATCTGCACTCTGTGTATCTGAATATACTGAAAAAATATTCATTTCTGCTTAGCTTATAAATGTTTACAGAAATTGAGCATTATCTTGTGAGCTGGCAAAGAAAACAGATGGATTCACTAAAACTGATTCTTAATTTCATGTACGTTATTATCCAACTGAGCACACACACCTTTTCTCAGGCTGTTGGTGATGCAGCTACTTTTCCCGTTTACCTTCCAAACTCAAACTTACAAAGCATGTGTTTAGATAAACAAAGTGGATCAACATAGAAATCCTAACATGAAACAATATAACTCAGTCTGATCTGGTGTCACATTTGGTTTTATCAGCTTTCTTTACTAAATGCTCTTCATCATTATACTATTCTTTAAAACTTTTTTAAACTCTGCATGCTTTTATTTACAATTTTAGTTGTAGAATATTCAGAAAAACAGCTCCTTTTTTCTTTTTTACTAAATTTGACCAAGTTTGTACTAACTGAGCATTTCTATTAGGAACACCCATTCATCATGAAAATCTGCAAACACAAGGGTCAGAAACTCAAGTTAACGTTTACATCAAACATAAGGGATAAAAAAAATCAGCAGTTAGCTGTGGTGTGACTGTTGGTGACAGGATATTTCTGAAGCCACCAGTCTTCTACATTTTGGCACCAGTCTAACATTTAATTATGAGAAAGAAAAAAAATGTGAGTATAGACAGCTCTGTGAACTGAAACGATGTTTCCTGATCATGGTTTGAATGCCACAGCCAGCCCGAGTTGTTGGCCAGAATTTACCACTACTGGTGGCACTTTTTAGCAGGATAATGTACCTTGGCACAAACCACTGGATCAAGTTAGTTTAAGAGGACTTAAGAGGTTAAAATGTTTACAACATCATATGAATAACTGATGATGTTTGAAAAGAAAAAAAGGCCCAACACAGTATTGATTCCCTGATAACGCCCTCAGCAGGTTCAGTACCAGTACAACCAGTCTCTTCTTAACCAGCAGATGGTGATGTGTTCTTAACGACTTGTCCCAGAGTCTTTTTTGTCTTATTTAAAGCAATTTGTTTTGCCTTATCGTTGAGATTTGTTTACACATAAACTTGCCTACTAGCATGATGCCATATATAAATGCTGCCAAGTATAATTCTCAGTCTGCCACAGTGATTTGACAGAGATGACTCTGGTCTTTACTGATGTGGTGCAATGCCTGTGGACGTGCCATGCCTACCAACCAAACTGTGCCATGTGTCCATTTCAGTGTTTAATCAGTGGTTGAACTGTCAAGTAAAACCTGGCAGGAACCAACATACAGAGACCACTTGAAAAAATGAGTTTTGTCCACTTTTAGCTGTTTTAGATGTGACGTGAAAAGCATTCAGACAACAGGGTTTTGTACTGGTGGATCATTGACGTTACCACAAAATGAAACTCTCCTTCTACTGCTCAATCAAAATGTTCAGAGCTCACACCGGGATTTCATGTGAAGTTGTTGTAAAGTAACAGTCCTACAGGACTGTATGTGTTTCTACCATCAGGGAAGTAATGACGTTCTTCCAAGGCAAACATGTCCAGAACTGAAGTTTTGTTTTTTTTTGTTGCTTTTTTTTAATCTGACAAATAAAGTTTACTTCCTAAATACATCTGAAAGTCCTCCATGATTTTCATGTGTTACGTTTCCTCCACAAAACTGTAAGTGAACCTGCACATTCACACTAAAAAGAAAGTAGACCCAGAAGTTTAACAATAAGAAAAGGAAAATGCCTCACACACTACTATCTACAACAGGGATAACAAACTCTGGTCTTTGAGGGCCACAGTCCTGCATATTTTAGAGATTTCCCTGCTCCAACTCACCTGAAACTAATCAAACAGCTCATTACCAAGTTCTGCACAATAATTTGAGTCGGGTCGAGGTTGAGAAGTCGGGTGTGCTGAAGTAAGGAAACTCTAAAATCTACCTAATTTACTGCACCACATATGTTTGAGAAAAATATAAAAATACAGGAACAATCTTCTCACAGGAATCTGTCAACATTTTGCACATTGAACTATTTCAATGACAAAAACATACATGCCTTCAAAATGCGTATTTTCAGGATACATCTGCAAGAATGGATGGATGGATAAAACAGGGTTGTTTAAGAATGTTTAAGGCAATTTTAGGATTATGTCTTTGGGATTTACTTTGCATAATAAATTATTTCTCTAGGGGAATATTCCCTGCTAAAAACCTCTTAACTTTGTTACAAAGGTTTAACTTTTCTTTTTAAAAGAACATATATTGAGTGTTTCATCCACAGCTGCGGTACTTTAAGGAGGACAGTGGGATGTGCTTCATTCCACTGAATACTTTTTGTGGATCAAACGTTTAAGTAAAAAAAACAAAAACACAGTAAGTGATGAGAAGATTGCTCCTCCATAGCCTGAAATCATCATCACTTATCCTTCCCAAATTCATATCAGCTTTACCTTAATGGGAACAAAAAAAAGACAAACAGCCAGTGTGTTTTGAGGAGATGCCTGGGATGTTGGTTTTAATAACTTAGAAAACATTTATGTTACAGCAGTACTACAGTAACAGTACAACAGAGAAATTAAAGGAGCTGCATTCACATCCATTGTACATTTTAAAACCAACATATTCTGCCACAGCAGCGAACACAGAGCACAGTGGACTGACTGGCATGATGCTGGACTGGTGGCATAAACTCACATTATCTGCTCTCACTAGTAAAATAGGTGTGGACCTTTTACACATCAGAACCTTTCATCAGATCAGACTTCGATACAAGCAATAATAAATCATGTCAGTTTCAAAATGGAATAAAAAGCAGTGAAACTGAGTTTCTATTTAGGTGCAGCTCGAGTTTGCTTGAACGTGACTTTTTTGATGAGCAACAGGTGAAATTTGTTTAGAAAAATACAGATTTACTTCTGTATGTGGAAGAGTAAACACTTGTAAGGAAATAACTTTTTCAGTTGGGTGTTTTTTTATGTTCAGAAGAGAAAATCCTTTGATTAGAGTGATGTTATCATATACATATATTTTTAACGCTTTTGCACGTGTTTTATTTTGGACAGAAGTCTAACAGGCTGTTTTCAAACAAATCAACGGAAAGACAAACTCAGACCACATCTGATGGCTGATCAGGACCAAATCTGTCAAACTGCTGAATATAAAAATGAAGATTGTCAAGTTTAACTTGCAGCCTTCAGGATAAAAAAAATAAAAAATCTTATCAGATTTCTGTTGACTTTTTTCTCATTTTAAAAGAAGAACAGATTTTATTAACAATATTGTCCAATTAAGGGTCATGGGGAAGCTGGAGTCTATCCCAGCATTAACAGGTGAGAGGCAGGGTCCACCCTGGACAGGTCGCCAGTCCATCGCAGGGACAACATAGAGATACAAACAACCACTCACTTCTAGGGAGAATTTAGAGTGACCAATAAACCTAACATGCAGGTCTTTGAACGGTGGGAGGAAGCCGGAGAACCCAGAGAGAACCCAGAGAGAACCCACGCATACACGGGGAGAACATGCAAACTCCACACAGAAAGGCCACCGCGCGACCCTCCCCCAGCTGAGGCTCGAACCAGCGACTTGCTGCGAGGTCACGGTGTAAACCATCACACCAATAGTGGTGCAAAAACTAAGACTAAATTTTACAATGAATAAAGTGTAATAATCTTTGTCTTGACTTAGTTTGAACTGAAACAACTCAAAGTTCGATTCTGCTTCATACTTTTGATGAACCAGAGCTGCAGCAGTTTATGTTCATTGTTACTTCAGACAGTAACGTGTTGCAGAAACTCAACAAGTCTTAAATGTGATCATGTATGTGGACGTAAGCTGTACAATTTTTTGCTCTTATTCCGAACTCCTTTATTCAGCACTGAACTTTTTTATTCTATTATTTTGGTAATATTTAGTTTTGATACACATGGGGTCAAAGTTTAATCCAGAAAACAAAACTCTGCAAGTCTGAAACAATTTGAAACAAGTTAAAAACAATAAGCAGAGCCTTTTAAGGACCAAAAGCAGGACTAAACCTTTTAAAAACCTAGACAGTGATTTGACTGGATGGAGTAAATGTCTTTTTTTTTGACAAATCCTGACAGTGAGTTATCCAGATGCTAAGAAAACAAACTAAACAGTTGTCTTATTGGTGATCAGTGTTCATTTTCCTACCCTGAGCCTCAGTCAAAAAAATAAAGCTTTGTTCTTTCCCTCATGATACCAAAGTTTAAAAACCTTTAAAGACATAGGGCTGAGCGTGAGCAACAACTCTGACTGGTAAACAAGATCCAAACTCATCTTATTCCACAGCAGAGTCTCAAAGAAACCAAGCAAACCACTGATGGACTCAATCTTCACATCACCTGCAGCAGCATCTCTCCTCCTCATCTTCATATAGAAAATATAACACTATATTTTACAAGAGAACTAAGAGAACAGAACATCTATTATCTTACAAGAAACAGCGTACAGGCAAAGTATGTACAGCAAACATGAAGCCTTCAGCTGAAGGTTTTGTGAACAGAATTAGTGATCAGTTTGAAAGCGAACACTTTGGATCAGTACTATTATCTTCTGCCGCTCTGTAGCCAAAGTGAAAGACAAAATATTTTGTAAAGGTCTTGAGGATTTTGTTAACTTGTTGCGTCATTTAAAGTTTACTTAAAGAACTATTTACTGTTAGATTTTGCAGGACCAAATTTTCTTCAGCATATTGACTTTATCTTCATATGTTCATTACACTGTATTGGAATTATTGTCATTACCAATCCATCAGCTGTTTTTTTACCTGTTTAGCCACTAAAAATACCTGATATTTTTGAAATAACTATTCTAATTATTCATTTATGAAATTATATTAGAAAATCTGTCATTTTGTGACTAATTTCAGATGCAAAGTGCTCGATTTGACACTGACACCCTCCTTGGTGGCGGGCCTTTAAGTGCTAAGAGAATGATGAAGTGCTTTAGGATAAGATACACTACAAACTACCTCCTGCCCACATGATCAAGCTTAACTGGGATGAATCTACTGGTATCTCGTCGCATGGAGCCATCAGGATGAGTCTAACTCTGTGAATCTGTCCACTGAAACATGACGTGCTGCCAGTCCTGCATGCAGGAGGCTTTTGGTCCAGCTGGCTGGCTGTTGTGCTCTTCCCAATGAGTAACCGCTGGTTTCTGTTGGGAAGAACAGTGTGTAATGGGTGATAACACTCTACTACAATACGACAGCGAGGAAGAAGAGCAAGACGGGGGGGGGGGGGGGGGGGGGGGGGGGGGGGGGGAGAGGAATATCCAGTTTAAAAGGTGGTCTGTGGGTAAAAGAAAAACAAAAAAAAAGCAAGTGTTATTGACACAAACAGCCATCATGACTGCGGACTGTTCTGGACAGAGTATACTGAGTCCGACTGGTCCTCCCTCTCATCTTCCCCTTTGCCTAGACACAAGGGGGGATTGTTCCTGCTCTGCCTGCCAGGGGAAGCACTGTCCAGGGGCACTGTGGGGCTCTCAGGCCCAGGCTTTGTTGAGCCTCTGGAGGTCCAATGTCCGTTTGACGGAGACATGCTACAGCTCCTCCCCTTGTCCTGAGCATCGCTGTCATTTCTGTTGTCAGCCTTCGTCTCCGCCACTGAGGATTTTTTGGTTGTCATCTTCTGTCTTCCATCCTCTTCCTCCTCGTCATCTTCCTCTTCATCATCAGAGTCAATGCGATTGAGTCTTTTACGGATGGGACGATCCTCCTCTGATGATGATTCTGAGTCTTCAGATTCTTCCTCATCCTCCTCGTCTGTGGAAGGTCGCCGTTTCTTCAACATCTGAGCAAGACGTTTGCGTCGCTGCTGCGACAGGATCTCTCTCCTCCTCCCCCGACCCATCTTCTCCAGATTCTCCTCATCCCTGTCCATCCTCATTAATCTCCTCCTCTTGTCTTTATTATCCGCCTTTTCCATTTGCGTCTTTTTCCGCCGCCTCCCTCGTTCCCCTTCATCCTCCTCATCTTCGTATCTACTCCGCTTTTCTCTTATTCTGCTTCTCCGGAGGTATTCCTCTGCTATTCTCCTCCTGTTCACTCTCCTTCTCTGGTCATCTTCCTCCTCATCTTCATAATCATCCTCCTCTGAGTCTCTGGAGGAAGGCGACACTAAAAAGAGAGAAGAGAGAAAACAAGTTAATCCTTTGATTTGATAAAACTCAAATTACAGCTGCTTGTTCTCACTATAGTGAATGTATTGACCTGGGAGATAAAGGAGCCGACACTAACCGTCACTGTAGTCGCTGGAGAGATGCTCCTTGCGTGGTCTGCCGCGGGGTTTCACCTTGTCTTTGCTGGCAGAGACCGTGGAGTTGTCGGATGACTCTGATGTCTCACGGTAGTTGACCTGCTGGTGCTGACCCCGCCTCAGACCACGCCTTTTTTTGTCAGCATCACTGTCGGTCATGTTGCTGAACTGATCTGAGTCTGTGGTGAATACAGAGGCAACTGCGATGTTATTGTTAACTCAATTTATAAGGGATCTGGGTAACATGTTGGAGACATGTTATACATTATATATATATATATATATATATATATATATATATATAAATGTATGTTGTGAGATTAATGTCAGAATTCTGACTTTTTCCTCATAATTCTATTTTTTTTTCTACAGTGACCCTAATCCTCTTCCATATCAATCAATTCTGAAAATGCAGTTTAAAAAAAAAGGTGTTCCCTCTCTGTCCACTCACCCATCTCTTCCTCACTGTCCTCCTCCTCTTCCTCGGTGGAGCATCTCCGCCTCCGTTTCCTGCCCCTGCGTTGGGTTCTCTTCCGTTTGTATTTGGGCACTTCTCTCAATGTCTGTCTTGGGCGGGTCCCTCTGTCCCAGCTGCCCCCATTGCTGGCCACATCTTCATCTTCCTCTTCGTCATCATCTCCCCCTGATGCTCCAAAATCCTCATCCTCTGAGCTGTAAGAAGGAGACATAGAGAAATATATAAACAGAGAGCAGAGAGAAGAAAGGGTGGAGAACTCTGAGGGAAAACCGAGTGTGACCTGTTGCTGAGCATGAACTCGTCTTCGCTTTCAGCTGCCGTGCTGTCGCTCTCCAGGTCGTTCAGTCTCCGCTTCTTCCTGTTTCTGGCAGCTCGAGACTGGTTTCTGATTGGCCGCTGGCTCTCCTTTCCTCTCTCTGATAAGACTGAACTGATGTCTTTACCCTTCCCACTCTCTGTATCACAACCCAAGTGAGAGCAGTCAAAGTTAACACTTGAATGATTATTCTTATTAAACTGCATAATCAGGTCTGAAAGAAATTTTTTTTTTTTCAAATATCTAAAACACATTTTAAATTTTTTTGTTCCAAATTATTAAGTTCCTCTTATCATTACAGTAAAATCTGCTTCTTTTCTTTAAACCCTAAATTACCCACTCACCATCACAGATGTCCCTGAAGTCCTCCTCGATAGCCTCATCAATGGCATCGTCAAAGTCATCAAACCTGCAACCGATCAGGTGTTTCATTTTGGTTTTACTGTGTCTTAACCATCTCTTAACATTTTAAATGATAGATGTCTGTAAGACAGACAGGTAATGGTAGGACTGAAATGTGAAAAATCCTGGTCTGTGAAAATCTTTTATGTGAACAGAAACTCATTCAACACTTTTACTTTTATTATTCCTTAAGAGTCCACACTAGAAAGCCTCTTTATCCACCACCAGACTCACTCACCTGTAGCTTATGTGCTTCCTGGTCCTGGTTGATCTCCTCCCAAGATTTTTACACTTTTTAGGATCTTTCTTCTTTGCAGACTTCTCCTCTTCCTCTTCGTCTCCCTCCTGAGAAAGCCAAAACAATTATTTACAACTAACAGCACTTGGTTTTCATTAATTCCAGACTGGGTAAACTGGGATTTCCACCCTCTGGAAAATTTGCTTTTATCAACTGATGGCTGTAAACCTCACAGTTCATTATCGTAATGACTCATTGTGACTGTTTTGGTGAATGTGCTAAAGTGAATAAAACCAAATTATTTCACACTTCTAAATGTAAAAACAACATGACTGCTATGCAGACACATATCATTATAAACCAACAATCATTTGGTAAGCGGAAGTTTTACTTACAGGAATGATGTTCTCCACACTGATCCCGACATATACCAACCGTTCCCTCCTGCAAAGACCAGAAACAGAACAGTTTTAGATTTATAATATGTTTTGTTTTTAACAAAAGCTGATCGTATTGTTTCCCTGTTACCTTCTCTCTGCTCTCTCTTTCTTCTTCAGAGCACTGTCCAGATTCTGGAGCTGCTCTTCCAATTTCTCACACAACAGTTTCTGAAAGCAGAAAACCAAACATCCATCCCAATCAGATGTATCATTTAAAAACTAATAAAGGCTAATGGCTTACTTTTTAATCTGATTTGTTTATTCTTTGTGTATAGATTTTGGATTGAAACAGGTAGGAAATTTCAAACTGTGCTGAATCTTGTACAAATATGGTGTTAAAAGAGAAAAAGAAAACATCCCTGAGTTGATGAAAAAAAAAAGAAAAGTCACAATCTTTATACATCAGGGATAAATCTTTTCTATCTGCCCACAAACATCCAGCTTACATGTTGGCAGGGCGGACAGAACCACTCTCCGTCTGGGATCAGCATGAGCGGCGGTCGCAGACAGGCAGTGTGGTAACCACTATCACAAGAGTCACAAAGCAGGATCTGAAGATAAACACACACAAACACACTATATTATATTATATTATATTATATTATATTATATTATATTATATTATATTATATGCAAGAAAAAATGTAAATGAACAATGAAAGACACTCGAGGACTTAACAGTTTTAACATTTTGAATTTGGTGACATCATCAAGTAAAACACTTGAACAAAAATCTTTATTTTCTAATAACATGAAGTACTGTCACTAATTTTGACATCTAGTAATATAAACACTGAAATGACATAATCAGGAGCTGTAGAATATTGTCAGTCAAATAAAAAAATTCTTATATTTCAAAAAGGGATCTTATAAAGTCTGTGAAGCCAAATGTTTTTCTTAATTAGTCCAACAGGCTCACGTCCTGCAGATATCACCAAACCCCCAATCATTTACCCGCTGCTTTAAAGATCCAATTTCCATTAATGAGAGAAATCTATTGACAAAATACAGCAATATGACATCTATAACATGTTTTAATTAGTGTAGAATCATATAAAATGTAGAATCATTGTGATTTCCTTAACTCAGAACAAGCTACGCTATATTGCCAAAAGTATCGGCTAACCTGCTTTGACTCTCATATTAACTTAATAGACATCCCATTCTTAATCAAATGGAGTTAAATATGACGTTGGCCCACCCTTTGCAGCTATAACAGCTTCAGCTTTTCTGGAAAGGCTTTCCACAAGGTTTAGAAGTGTTTATAGGAATTTTTTACCATTTCTCCAGAAGCGCTTTTGAGAGGTCAGACACTGATGCTGGACGAAAAGGCCTGGCTCTCAGCCTCCGCTCTAATTCATCCCAAAGGTTGATGTAAGGACTCAAGTTCATCCACACTAAACTTGCTCATCCATGTCGCTATGGACCTTGCTTTGTGCACGGCTGCACAGCCATGTTGGAACAGGAAAGGGTCATTCCCAAACTGTTCCCACAAAGTTGGAAGCATGGAATTGTCCAAAATCTTTTGGTATACTGAAGCACTCAAGAGTTCCTTTCATTGGAACTAAGGGTCCAAGCCCAGCTCATGAAAAACAACCCCAAACCATAATCCCCCGTCCACCAAACTTTACACTTCTTACAATGCAGTCAGACTAGTACTGTTGTCCTGGCAACCGCCATATCCAGACTCTTCCATTAGAAGATTCATCACTCCAGAGAACACATCTCCGCTGATCCAGAGTCCAGTGGCGGCGTTCTCTACACCACTGCATCCGATGCTTAGCATTGCTTTTTGTGATGTATGACTTGAATGCAGCTGCTCGGTCATGGAAACCCAATCCATGAAGCTCTATTCGCTCAGTTCTTGAGCTGATCTGAAGGTGACATGGAGTATGGAGGTCTGTAGCAATCGACTGCAGAAAGTTGCCGACCTTCATGCACTTTGTGCCTCAGCATCCTCCAACCCCACTCAGTCATTTCATGAAGCTACCACTTCGTGGCTGAGTTGCTTTCGTTCCCAATCACTTCCACTTTGTTATGATACCACTGACAGTTGACTGTGGAATATTGAGGAGTGAGGAAATTTCACGGCTTGATTTGTTGCACAGGTGACATCCTATCACAGCACCATGCCTGAGAGTGACGCATTCCTTCACAAATGTTTGTAGAAACAGGCTGCATGCCTCAGTGCTTGATCTATATACACCTGTGGCCAAGGAAGTGATTGGAACACCCGATTTTAATTATCTGGATGGGTGAGTGAATACTTCTGGCAATACAGTGTCTTTAAATAACACAGCACGGTCCCCTCCTTGTTGCTCCACCATGTTGCTAAAGCAGCCCACAAAGTACAAACTCCAATAAGTTTAAAAAAGTTAAATTTTTCTTATCTTTCCACCAAAAGCTGAGCTATTAAAGCAGCACTATTTACCCACAACTCAGTTACACAACTTCAAAGTGAAAGAAATGAAACAACACAGAAATACAAGCACATCAGTGTCAAATGGAGCATCTTTGTGCACAGAAGCACCATCATGGTGAAACAGGATGAAGTCTCAAACTTAAGACCTCCACATACTCAGAAGGCAGTGATTTCCAGTTAAAAGGTCAGTGGTTCAATTCCCCACTCCTTTACATTTTCCTTGATGTTTACCAAACTGCCTCAAAATTGGAGATGTATCGTTGCCAAAATATCAATAAGTGTTCTAACATCTTTTATCGAGCCACAACAAAAGCACCCCAATACATTTATATCTGTGGTTTTATTACACAGACATGACCACTCACCAGTTCGGGGTGGTTGGGCAGGCCGCAGTGACTGCAGGCGTCCTCGCTGGGAATCTCCTCTGATTTACAAGATTCTTCCTCCGAGTCGCTCCCTCCATCACCTTCTTCCTCACCTCGTTTCCTATCCTCCACCTCCTCTCCCTCGTTCAGTTTGCGTCGCTTTGTGCGAATGTTGGACCATCGGGGACATCCGTGCCTCCGTTTACCCTGCAAGAGAAAAAATGAAAAACAAAAAGAGAAATTACATGAAAAATAAAAACAAAATGTGTTTACTGTCGATGAGTACACGTTTAGAAACTCCTTACCCTTCTTTTCCTCATTTTTCCAGTAGATTCAGCTTTTCTGTCTTTCTTTGCAGTCGAGCTTTGCTCCTCTTCTTCCTCCTCTTTCTCCTCCTCTTCCTTCGTTCTGGAAGGTAGCACCTGTTTTCTTTGTGTTTTCTTTTTCTGGCTTTCAGCTGCCTTCGAGCTTGGCCTGCAGGTTGGCAAAGCAGATGATCTTCAAGAAAAAAAAAAAGGTGTAGATGGAATAAATTCATGGTCAGAATCAAAGCAGATGTAGCAGAAAATGAAAAACAAAGTTTATTTAATTGTTCTTCTCCTATTTTTGGCATTTTATTCCAGACATACCTGCATATTCTTGCAGACCTCCTCAGAGTCCTCTCTTCCTCTTGCACCTCCTGCTCTCTGTCCTTCTCCTCCACCTTTCCTCCTTTTCCCTTCAGCTTGTTTCGACGGTGGGGAGGAATCTTGATCTTCAACCTGATTCCTTCTTTCTGGAGCTCAGAGGAAGCTTCCTCTAAAGGGCCCTGCTTCTCCTTAGATCCAAATCCAGCACCCTTCACCCTAACCTGGCCTGCCATCCCACCATTGATCCCTTCTCCCCGATGGTCCTTTTTATTCCGCTTATTTACTTTAAGGAGTGAAACACTATCGTTTGATTCTTCATCCATTTTTCCTAAAGTGCTTTGACTCTTTTCTGGATCATTTTTATTTGACCCACCTGCACCCTGGTCTAAATCCTTTCTCATCTCTTTCAGATTATCGTCCGTCTGCTGATGACTGCAATACTTGGTATTCTTGTCAAACTCCTCTTCTGTTGTCTTTTTATCCTGATCATCTACAAACTGTCTGTTGGGCTCCTTTGTGGACCGAGACAGTGAGGACAAGCCGACAGAATCGACTTTTCTTTCTGTAACTTCGGAAAGTTCATCAGGTTTTAATGTCAGTGTTGAATTTCTCATTCTCAGTGTCAGAGTTTCAGTCATTAAATGAGGAGTGGGAGCGGTGACTGCTGGTGCATTCTCCCCTTCAGTAACTCCCTTCCTCACCAGTACAGACTGCCGGCTCACCTCCTTGTCTTCCCCCACAGCCCCACTGGTTTCTGAACTCGGCCCATTTTGGTCTTGCTGCTCAGTACCAGGGGTTCTGAGACGCTCAGATGGGCTGCGAATAACCCCAACATGACCCACAACCCCAGCTTGACCAATAACCCCTATGACGCCATTTTGACTGTCTTTGTGGGTCAGAAGGAGAGATGATCTCCCGTTGGTCGGTTCTTGGCTTGACGCCGTGACCACCAGCTGCTGCTGCTGCTGCTGCGAAACAGCTGGACTACCTGTAGATGTTAACGAGTTGAGTAACTTCCCATTTCTTCCTTGGCCATCTTTACTCTGGATCACTGAAGGGTTACAAACAATGATACTGCTGCTGTTACTGTTGCTCAGGTGGTTGCTGTGAAAACTATCTGCAAGCTTAAGATCCCTCTTCTTCAGGGGGATCTTGGCCTGCTGGTTGCTCCTGACAACTGCCCGCTCCGCTTCCTCTTCCTTGTTAATGTTTGTCAAAGTCACATGTGGTGCCATGACGACAGACACAGCGTTTTGGGGTGCACCGGTATCCCTCGGTTCTGATTTAATTGTGGTGATCGTGCTCACGCGGTTATCGAAGGCAGACAACATGTGGTCTGTTTTTTCTTCTTTCACCTCAGATTCATTATTTTCCTGTTGAAAGGGCCGCGTCTGCTCCTGCTTCACCGCTGCAAAACAAACAGGACCAAACAATCAGACCTCTAGAAAACAAGAAAGGGATATGAGCAGATAAAAATGGTTTAACCTCAAGGGTTATTTTTTCTGTCTCCTGTCCAGAATGACATACATAAAATAAAATAAGTGTATTTCCATAACAACGGTGGCTGTATGTATGATGGAAGTGTCAGAAACAAGATATGTGTTATTGTGCAGAGTAAATTCACCTGGAACACAGTACAAAATGTACATGATCATCTCCTCCTAAAAGAAAACCACATCACAGCCCAAGAAAGCAGCCCAGTTCATCTAGGATTTAGTAAAGTAATGTCTGATGAGGATATGTGCAAACGTAAAACTTAAAAAAGTGAACCTAGGCAGTTTTACAGATGTTTTAATCGAAGTGTTAGCAGGTAAATATCTAAGGAAATTTAGAAGCCCTGGAGTGGACAGTGCTGTTCTCATGTCTTTGTTACATTCCCATATAATTGCTTAGGGTTTGAATTGTGTTTAATTTGGATGCCAATGTTTGGTGGAATCTTTTTGCTGAGTTTCTCACAGTGATTTTGGTATGCTACATAACAGAATTGCATGTATCTCACGCTGCCCCCTGGAAAGGGAGCTCTCTTCAAATAGAGGTTGAAAGAGAAATTTGGAAATTTTGCCTTCTCAGAAGGTTAAAGACTAAAAAGGTGTGTGTTTTGAGGGTTTCAGGCATCAACCATTAAGTACAAAGTCTGTAATTTCAGTATGGATGAGGATCCCACTTTTCCTCTCCTCTGATTTCCTGTCAGACCTTCACTGTTGACTGATGATCAGATTCTATCATCTGCCAGGTTTTTGTTTTTCTTTAAACGTAAGAAAACGTGAATACCTTGTTTTATGGGCTTCTCTTCCTTAACAGCGTCAGCATTTTTACTGTCAGCTTCATCCTCTGTAGTTTTATAAAGTTTGGTGCTGCTGACTCCAGTGACCTCCTCCCCTGTAAATTATAACCAAAACACCAACATTTTAATTCAGTCCTTTTCAAACAAACAACCTTGGATTTTAAATTGCCTTTTTACTAAAATGTAGCTCATCTTGTGTCTTCTTTACTAGAAGTTTGTAGTTTGGTGGGATTTAAGTTTTCTTATTGGAAAAGTTTCAGAACCAGAGAAGCATCTGTTCATCTGTCCAACATACCTATCTCTTTTCCTGCAGGGCTTGCACTTCTGGGTCCAGCCTGGTTCTGGTCCTGGTCCTGGTCCTTTTGCTTTGGTTCAACCTGAGCCTTCAGTAGTTCCAGAGCTTCAGCTAGGTCATTACGAGTCCTGAAAAGAAAGAGTTTGATGAGACAATGAGCAGACAAAGAATTTAAATTTGTGATTTAGAGCAATAGCTACCAGAAGTTTGCTGTTAAACATCTTTTGCAGGAGCAGTTGAGACCTGCACCTGCCCAGAGTATGACAAGACCTACCTGACGATGCACTTCCAGGTGGATCCATCCAGATCATCCTGCTCCTCGGTGTACAGCCGGATGTTCTGCTCCTGGTCCAACTGAAGCCAATATATCAGTCCCTGCCGGTCCCGACCAATAGGCTGCAGACGCATCTTCTCTGGATCCTCATCATTTACCACCATTTTGAACTTGAGGTTGTCATCAAACTGACACTCACAGAGATACTGAAGAGGTGACAACAGAAATGTGTAGGAAGAGAAGAAGAGTAAATGTAAATTGCTGCACTGACTGGAGATTATTTACAGTTCAGAGTTAAAAATGGCATGTCATACTTTCAGGATGCTTGACTTGCACTCCATAGACATCTCCTGATAACCTTTCTGTTCAAGCTCCCATGCCCATGTACTGTTCAGCTCCTGGCAAACCTACAGAACAAAAACAGGATAAAGTAAAAAGGTTGAAGCTTCCTGTAATGAATCCCTTAACAACTAAATAACACCTCATTTTTCCTGAACAGGTAAATAATACAACTGTGTGACAACATAACAGATATAGCACTTGAGCACTAAACTGCTGTCTCATAACAAGCAAGTTAGACTTTACTCACATCATATGGAGGAACAAACAAAACTCCTCACCTTAGCCAGGTATTTTTCCCAGCGGTCAGTAGTCACGGACCTCCCAAGTTTTCTCAGCAGCTTCACATGGAGCTCCACAAGAGGTTTAGGGACTAGAAAACACACACAGTGCTAAGAAATGTTAACTTTCAGATGTCACAGTCACCCCATTGAAGAGCGTTTGAACTAAGCGAACTAATGAAGCGTCAAAGCTCTTTGCATTGATGTTTTTCTTACAGCTGGGCCTGTCTTTACCTCCTCATTTTAGCAGACTGAAGAGGTTATTTCTGTCCGAGTTGAATGTAGCAAAGCAGATGGATAAAATTTGCATTTTTGTAAGGCACATAGTTTATCTCTTCAATAAATTTGTCTCATTGTACCATTAGTTTGATAGCATGAATACTCAAAAGGTCATGATTACAGATTTGCTCAGAAATGTTACCACAGCTTAGAATATCTAGATTTATTAAGTAATTTAAGACTAAATGAGATGTTAAACTGCCTGTGAGAATTAATGTGCTGGATTATTCAAAAAGAAAAAAAGTTATGACATCTTGTTTACAAGAAAAAAGATCTCTGCAGTTATTAGTGGTGACATGTAACTAAGTAAATTTACCCAAGTGCTTTATTTTTCAAAAATTTTCTTCTCCTCCACTACACCTCAGAGAGAAACGACAAGTTTAAATTAATTTATCTGACAACAGTAGTTATGAGCTACGTTTTAATGGGACAATTTTGTAAAAAGAAAAAAAAAACTAAACATGAAACTATAAAATCTGATATTTTATGCTCAGTTACACAATGACAAACGTAGACACAGTAGTGCAACTGCTTAAAAAACATTCTTGAAAAGAAACTGTTTATAAAGAGCTCTATGGGTGGTCTAACGTGAGGCCATTGGGGAACCTTTGAATCTGCAGGAAATTCCAGTTTCTCTATTGGTGCTGAACTAAAACATGCCTTCTCACATTATCAACAAAGCTTACGAACCGAAAACTACGTCAATTACGCCCGACAAAATGTCTGGAAATCCCTATAATCAGTAAACAGTAAACACATTAGTTATTATGTTTAACCTTATACTGGGAGCTTATTATGAACAATCGATGCCAAATTATAAATAAATTAGCTCGCTAAGTGGAAAGACATGTTGAATCAGTTTGCTAGAAGCAGGTAAAACTCTAAAATGTCAATTTGCAAATAAAAAAATATTATGTGGTGAACCAGTTTTAAGTCTATGAGACGTAATTTGACAAAAAAAAAAAACTTGACGGAATCTTTAAAGCTAGTGGGTTAGCCAGCAGCTAATCGAATCATACTGCGCATGCGTAACTTTGACTGCCACTCTACCTCTGCCAATAAACATCCAGTGTTTTCAGCGAACATCTCTTGCACAGTTTTGACAGCTGTGCGAAATACCGACCGAAAAACTATTTAATGCTCGTCACCACTTGTCTAAAAAGCGTAACACCAAGAACATTGGTGTCATTCCCACGGCTGCCTGTGAGGCAAGGCCAGTGAAAAATTACACCTGACAACACTCCGGAGCTAACCGGTTGGCTGTGTGTGTGTGGTCACTCAGCAGAGCTGCATCATGGCTCCCACATTAAGTTTAAAAGATCAATAGCAGCCCTAGTAACATTATCGATTATTTGTCATTTAATACAAAGTATTAAGCGGGAAATTGCATCAAATCTTATACTCCCGTCTCTATCCGTTTACAGAAACTTTAACACAACAGAGCCTCAAGTGTGTGAAATGTAGAGGAGGGCTAGCTTCATGTTAGCAAGCCTATGTCTTCCCATCACCCAAATGCTTCCTCTGGAACTTGGACGAAAACTGGCAGCCCGTTTAGGAAAACAGGCTTTGAATCAGGCCAAAAAAAAAGGAAAAAAAAAAAAAAAAAAAAAAAAAAAAAAAAACACACCATCGGTTAAATAACGTTTCAGTTAACTGCCTAGACGCCGAGTGTGATGCTGGCCTGTTGGATCACACAACACACAATATTTTTCATAATACATCATCACGGTTCTGGTGTTGGTAGTATTGCCCCCTTCCATCGGTTTTGAAGTGTCGCAGCTTTCAATGCCACTTCTTCGATCCACCACTACCAATTTACACGACCACCGTCACCACCAATTTCTCACCTGTCGTTGTATCCCGTAGATACCTTTCCATCTGCGGGAAAGTCATCTCAGGAAGATCCAGCGCAGGTCCGTATCGCTCCAAAAACGAACAGACCTCCGCGAAGCTCGGACACAGCGGCGGGCCGGAGATTCTCAACACCGCCGGAGCAGCCATCTTTCCAGGCGGAGAGAAATAGGAGGGGAGGGCTCGCTGCTCGGATGCGACTATGCGCGAATGAAATGAATGGAGGCAGTGAAAGAGCTACCGGTGTCAAGTTCACAAGGGGACAACAACGGTTTTCCGGTAAGGATTTTCAAAATAAAAATCCCTCCTTAGCTAATGGGTATGAAAAAAGTTAAAATGACACCCAGTTAAAAGATGGTATATTTGGAAATAGTCACTTAAGTGGACATTATATATATATATATATATATATATATATATATATATATATATATATATATATATATAGAGAGAGAGAGAGAGAGAGAGAGAGAGGGAGAGAGAGAGAGACCATGCAGGACTGTTTTAATTTTTTTGTTTGTATTTTTTTTCTTGTTGTTTTTTTATTGATTATTATTATTTCTTCCCCTTTAGTAAAACAAAGTGTTGCATTCAACAATATCAACCAAACATAAATTTAGTTATTTTTTTGTGCTATGCTCAAACTTTTATTCACTTTGCAGTTTGTGACATTGAACATGAACCCTACCAGTTTTATTTCTGTTAATTTTTTTTTCTTTTTTTTTTTTAGGAGTTATAAGATTTTATTTGTTAACATGATATTTCCGGCACAGTTATATAGATGTATTTTAACTTGATGCAGCTGCGAGAAGTTTGGGAGGACCACAAAGGGCAGAGCAAGAATGCCCAGAATTCATCGCGACAAACCAACATCCACAACAATTCAATTTGGTTTTGGTTTTTATTCCGCAGATGTTTTCTCTGCAGACTAAGTGCTGTCAAATTCTCACACTTCGTAGGTCTGACACAAGATGTAAAATAAAATCCTTTATACACGTATATAGTGTGTACAAGCTGACACATTTTTCTTCACTATAGTTGTGTTTTAAGATGAGTTTGGTAAACACACGTACTGTACGGCTGCCGCACACTGCTTAGAAGAATGATGTCTTCACGGACTGTTGGAAAGTACAGATGCGAGTACCAGTAACGTTCATGGAGTGGTAGGGAGAGTATAAAAAATATAAAAATCTATAAATTTGGCAATGCAGTTTTTCTTATCTGTGCATAGTGATTTGTTCACATTTTTATATTAATTATTGTAGCACAATTTTTAGAATGCCACATTTAGACTGTTTCAATGTCACAATCAAGTTTAGTTGGTTATCAGACAAGCTTTGGCCACCAACTAGTTGATTAATTGAATAAAAGGAACAATTAAAAATCGAAATGAATGAACAAATAACTAAAACAATTAAATAAAATATTCCTTCTACAAAAAGCAAACAAACATTTGGGTGGAGTTTAAATGTTACATGCTGATATCTGTGTATGTGCGTGTGTGTATCTATCTATCTATCTATCTATCTATCTATCTATCTATCTATCTATCTATCTATCTATCTATCTATCTATCTATCTATCTATCTATCTATCTATCTATCTTACCATTCCCAATAAACACGAGAAACTAGAGAAATACCAAGGATTTAAGGAAGAGCTGTAGAAAGCCCGGAAGCACTGGGGACCGTGTCCCCCACACTGGAGAAGTGGCTCCAATAGAAACCTGAGAAACATAAGATATCTCCACCCAGAAGAGAAGACTCTGGTAGAGGACACGATGTGTGTGTGTGTGTGTGTGTGTGTGTGTGTGTGTGTGTGTGTGTGTATTGAGCTAATTTAATTAAATTATTTTTTAATATTTCCGTTTATTTTGTATTTAACATCAATGGATTGTTTTTACTGCAACCATTTAGTTTCCATTGGTGAATAATCATGTTAGGGTTCCTGTCTGTCTCCCCTGTGTGTGTGTTTCCCTGGATTACCCTCTGGCTCCCTCTGTCTGTCTTGTGTGTCATGTCTGTTCCTGACCAGGGGAGCGACCAAGGCAGCAATCACCTCACCTGGGCTGATCTCCACACCAGGACCTCATCCACCAATCAAACCACCACAGTACTTAAACACCGGACCTTTCTACATTCCTCGCCGGATCGTCCAGTTACTCATCTGGTATATCGTAGCCGCGCTAGTTCTCAGCTTGATTCAGTTCATGTTTGATAACTTCTGTCTTGTGTCTAGACTCGTGCCTTGGATCCTGTCAGTCCTGTCTGCCTTGCCAAACTCCTGGATTGTTTTCCCCTGCTCCGATCCACTCCCTCGTCTCCCGGCTCCTACTAACTTCATGACCCGCTCTGCCTGCCCGTCCTCCCGTTCAGTCAGCAGCCAACCACCGTGGTCAACGGATCTTGAACGTGGACTGAACTGTTCAGCTCAAGTCCTTATTAAATCTCTTTATTTGACCACCCTCTGTCTTTTGGTTGCTCTGTGTCTGCACCGTGGGGTTCAGAAACCATTGCCTGTCTGACCCGTCGTCATTGAAGGATAAAAATAGATCACAAAAAGATGACAAATGTTTTACATACGTTTTAATAAAATATGGACTATGTATACGAAGCAGGAGAAATTTGAACCTGGTAAAGTAGGATTTCTGACTCTGGATGTGTAAAAATGCGCTAAACTCATGTCTAACTTGTATTTAAAAAAGACAAAAATTAACGAAAAATATGTTTGTTTTGAATTTCGTTCTCATTATGTGCTGCATTAGGAGGTTATTCGCATCTTAGAAAGTCTGAGTCACTGTTTCTCTGTTACCTTGTATGATGCGTCTCTGGCTGTTTTAAATGCTTTTTCCACTGAAGATCAAATGTAAAATATCTTTAAACTATTCACTGCTTGGGCTTACTTAAAAAAATAGTTTTCCTATATGAACACTAAAAATTTATAAAATGGGTTTTTAGTTTGGCCATTTTTAAAAACATTTTAGAAAATGTTTTTAGATATAAATGTGAATGTGCATTTGTCATTTGGTGCAATTTGGCCAGCAGTTATGGAATGGAAATAATTTTTTAAGGTTTAGTTTATATTTAGATAAAAGAAATTAATTTTAGCTCTAAATGTTAGACAGTAAACACAAGAGGCTTTTAGATCAGTGTGTTTCATAGACAGTGGCAATTTTATATTGTTTAGAGACTTTGTCTTATTGCTACTTAGAAGGAGAAGAGAAGCCTGTATTTTCATTATTTCTAACAAAACCTTCGGGTTACTTGACTATATTCACAGCAAACCATCATTGTATTGGAGTAATGATGACATGGATAAATAAATACTTTTATAAGATTATGAATTCTGTGTTTCATTCTTATTTTTGACTTTTGCTTAGCAGCACAAATGAGGACAGAGAGGAAGAAAAGCGGAAAACTGAGAGAAATACGAGAGGTAATCAAAAGCATACAGTTAAAAACAGAAATATTCACCACTTTGCTTTCTGTTCTCAGAATTAAACTGTTTGGTGGAAAATCTTTAGCAGTTTTGCAGATCAGTGTGACCCAGAAAGCTGCTGGGCTTGTAGCAGCCGTTTTCACCAGCTTGTAATTGTTTCTGACTGTAAACTCGCTCACTGTTGGAACTTGGTACATGACTATTGTCCTGTTATGAGACCAGGGTCCTCACGGTGAGGGAAATATGTGGTTAGAAGTAGAGCTTGGCTTTAATTATGATTGTTGTTTAAAAACACTTCTATATACACTGCTTTATACACGATCAAATGATTAGTTTAGTAGCTCCTTAGTGCATATTTGTAGGAAGGTGTTAGTGTTTACTGGTTTTAGTAGTTAATACAGACCCCACCCCTTGACACACACAAGGGGTGGGGTCTGTTTGTTTGTTTTCTTGTTTTGCTCTCTCTCAAAACTCTGCTCTCATACTCAAAAAGTCTTTTTTTGCTCTCAAATATATCGTTCTTCCTTTCAAAACTCTGCTCCTCTTCTCAAGTTTTGTGTTGCAGGTTTAAATCTCTTTTCCTCACACTCAGACACGTTCTCTGCTCTCTCAAAACTTCTGCTCTTGGATGTTTTTCCCTCTCTCTTGGGTTGCTAAATGAGCTGTTTGTCAAATATCCCCCAGCCAATAGAATACGAGATAAAGTTCCCACCTTCTTCAGGGTGCACTAGTATGAAACTGTTCCTTAACCAGCTGTTGATCACTTATTATAACAAGATTTGCATTTTATATTCCAATGTGGATTTTTAGTTATTAAATTCAGCTTCTCTCAGGTGTCATAACTTACATTAATGTCTGACTAATGTGAAAAAAAGCATAACTTTCAGATCTCCAAATAAGATATCCATATCAATAGCTGTAGACCACTTATATTCATGGCGACAGATACAGGTAATTAGGACTGGTCCTCAGTAATGGCATCACCATAAGATGTCACAACACACAAAACAGCCACAAAATCCATCTATACAACAGAACTTGGAGCAAAGTTTTTGTCTTTTTTTAATCACACAACGATGCAGTACAACAGCATGTATCAAACATAATACTCATGGTGTTAAAGGGTTAACACACTTGAATGCTCCAGTCATCACACTGCCAAAATATCAGCCTTTATGAAGGTGCTCACGCCTGTTGATGATCAGTCAACAAAGTGCATTTTATTAGTAGCACATGACTCTCCTTCTGAATTTGTGTGGAAAAAGTCTGGATTTAATTTCTCACAAACTTCTTGTTAAATAAGAAATGGCACAGTGTATATTTTTTTATATTAATTTGAAGATGGGTGCACTCATCAGGTCCTGAACGTGTGTTTAAAGATTAAATACTTATTTGCTATTGAGTCTTATGATGGAAATGAAAAGGTTCAGAAAGGAAAATTAACAGTCAGTCAAAGTAACAGTAAAGTGATTAAGATGTGAAAATAACATCTATCCCCTTTTCATTTTCCCTTTCGTCTATGTCTTCTTAGTTTAATCGATGAAGGCTCAACAAGTCAAGATGCAACAGAAGGAGAAACGACTGGCTGCATGAAGATTGTCCAAGCATGGATTCTGATCATGTCATCAGGTTTACTTTTTTCTGGTGTAATCTGCATTCTCTCTGTTTGTTACCTGCTGTGATGGAAAACAAAAGCCTCAAAACAGAATTTCATCAAATCACAGAGGAAATGTTGTCTATAAGGAACAACAATCGACAGCTGAGGCAGCTTTTAAACTCTAGCTATAAAAACTTTACCATAACCCTAAATGAGAACTACCAGCTGAGCTTGCTCTTAAATGCCACACTCGACAACGTCACCCTGTTGTCAAATGAAAATGTCCTGCTGAGTGAGCGCTTCAACAGCACGCCGCAAGAAAAAAACACAGTTGCAAGTAGAGAACATGCTCCTAAATTCAACAGTGGACAGCTACAAGCTTGTATAAGAGAAGAAGCAGCAACTGATCGTGCTTTTGAAAACATCCCTGCATCACTTCACAGTTGCTTCTGCAGAAAAGGAAGGATTGCACCTACTGTTAAACAATGAAAGGCAAACCTATGCCTCGTAGGTAGAAAAAAACCAACAACAGCATTCAGTCTTGTTCTCCAACCAGCTGTTTCTTATCTGGAGTCTCTGCAACAAGGACACACTGCAGTGCTCGCGCTGTCTGCCGGGCTGGGTCGAGCACGCTTCACGCTGCTTCCTCCTGCAACAAAAAGCAAAAAAATGGGAAAATGCTCACAGGGACTGTCACAGCATGCAGGCTGACTTGGCTGTTGTACTGAATGCAGAAGACCAAGCTTTTTTTCACAACAATGACTTTTCAGTTTTTCAAGAAATATCCTCAAGAAAAATCTCCAATCAGCATGGATTCAGGATACGGTTAAAGAGACTGTATGGAACAATGAAAGCAGAGTCAAACCCGATGTCACCTACTTGAGGAAAATGAGCAAAACAATGCGATTGCTTCCTGGGACATTGACAAAGCAGGACAGGATTGTGTTGCAATTGTGCCACCACAAAGTTTAGAAAATAGAGATTGGTTGAGAACATGGGATGACCTACATTGTCATGAGGAACGTCATCTGACTTTACCTTAACTGGTAGACTGTAATGGTTGCTCACACCCAGGATCATCTCAACCTGCCCATCACTGGTTTACAAATAAAGTCACCAGCAACCTGATCTGGTACAAAGCCAACAGTTCAGCTCCACAGCCAACTTTGTGACACTGAAGCAAATTCCTGGGTGTGTGTTTTGAAATGTCTGTAGTTTCTGCCATCAAGTGCTGCACGCTCAAATATTAAGTTATATCACCACATGATGCAGTCCAGCATTTTTAATTATAAAGGAAAAGTATTTTTGATTAAAATAAAGCAGTTTTCCTTTTGTTTTGTACAAGAAAAACTGAAAGTACCAACAAACTGTTAATGAAGTCAAGACTTATGAAACTTAAAGATGAGTTACAAACATTATTAGATATGCATAAGACAAGAAGCAAAGTATTACCGGAAAGTTTGCAGAAGTTGTTTGTTTTTATTTCAGAAGACCAGGAGAATGGAAGAAAATTTCATTTTAAACACCATTTTGCAAGGACTACTTTAAAACAGATGTGTATTTCAATATATGGTGTCAAATTGTGGAATTCGTTACACATTAAATTAAAGATGTGTGTAAATATCTTTCAGTTTAAAACTATGTATAAAAATAATAAAATAAAATAAAAAGTTTGTATGAACTTGAATGATGGAAATTGTGTAGATTGTAATGTGTATGTTAAGAATTTTTCAGTATTGATTTGTTGATTGTCATCTATATAGCTGACAGAACATTTATATGTGAGTTTTTGTTTAAGATAGGGGCGGGTATTATAAGTTTAACTTCTTCCTGCTCCTTTTCTGTCATGGTGGTGCAACATGAAGTGTTTTGTTGTTGTTGTTCTGTTATAATTTGATGTTGTGCATAGCCATGTGTGAAATAAATAAATAAATTGAAATTAAATGAAAACAAAAATAAATAAATGTTGAACCTTTCTTTTTTTCTTTTACAACTTTCATATTGTTTTTATGTGTTACGTAGCTGTAAGAAAATCTCTGACCACAATATAGTAGTAATTTGTTTAAAATTTTTAAAGGTGTTAAAATACTTAAAACTAAACACTGCAGGTTTGTGAGGATTGGTTTGTAGCTTTATATATATATATATATGTCTGTGTGTGTGTGTGCAGCAATAACATATTTGTTGCAATAAGAAAACAGGTGCTAAACAAAAGCCTGTGTGTGTGTGTGTGTGCGTGCGTGCGTGTGTGTGTGTGTGTGTGTGTGTATACTTAGTGAAGCTAAGGCAGCAAACAAACACTGTGTGAACAGAGACAGGCTATCTTTAGTGTGACTCATATCTTCAGACAAGTTCAGCAAACCAGTCAAGAGGCATAAAACTTTAGAAAGTTCCTTCCAAACAAACCGTGAAAGATGAGTAATGCTTTTGAATGTAGATACTGTTTAGCTAAAACAGAGACATTCTATATTGTATATTATATATTATATTACCTATGAGGACTTTAAAGGGTGACGGATAGATGTCGGTTTAGTTAGCTAAGCTAGCTAGTTAAGGTAGAGGTGGTAGTATCTACTCCCTGACATTAACTTTAATAACTTTTAGGATAAATTGTACTCTTGAGAGTTGTTTTGTTGCAAAATAATCTTTACTTTTACTCGAGTAATATTCTAAAGTAACAACAGGCTGCTCTTACTCAAGTAACGTTAGGCTACTGTTTTGGCTACTCTAAGATTACTCACTTCCAGGTAGAAAATAAGAATATAAATGTATTTGTGTTCCTTTTTCTGGTATATTTACAAAGACTAAATGTATTTAGTGGTAGTTAAAGTTTAAAGTACATGAATTTGCTGATTACTGATTATTATTTTAAAAGAATGATTACATTAGTGTTATTTGATGAATAAATCAGACGTTAGGCTACACAATACTTCAGTTTTTTCACTAAATTTACTACATTTTCACTACATTTTTACTCTTACTTAAGTAATTAATTGAATGAGTACTCTTTACTTCTATGCAAATAACATTGCTCTAAAGAAACAATACCCTTACTTGAATTTTTGGCTAATCTACCACTTAGGAATAAACCCACTCCTCAATCGACACAGAACTTGTGCTCACTGTTGTTTTGCACATATTTTTAAATAATAAATAAATAATTGTTATTCATTTATTTGCAGACAGTGTTGTTTGTGGTATGTGGTTCTTTAGCTGCTAAGGATAGATGCAATTGAATGTGAGAGTATGATAAATCACAGACCTCTAAGCAATTTGTCCCCCTCACTTCTAAAATGATGGCTACGCCCGAGTGTAAGTGCAATAGCCCTTTGACGTGTTCACAGATTCAAATACAATTACGTCTCTGCTTATATTTTCTCCTCAACTTGTATTTTATTTGTATTGTATTTATTTATACCTTCGTATTGATACTTCAAGAGCTGCACCTAATACTTTCGTCTTACGACACTGCACTGCTACAATGACAATAAAGGGTAACTAACTCTCGAGCTGTACTTGAAGGCAGCATTTTGTGTTCAACTGAAGCTGTCGGGAAGTCCGTGAACGCATCTGCGCGTTAAGAAGGGCGGAAGGAGTTTTGTGTCTTACAGGAAGAAGATTGTTTCCGAAAGTAGTTTTTGTTCCATCTATTCAACATCTTCACTGCTAAACCGTTGAGCTGCAGTCCTGGAAATCATCTAAATGATTAGATTAATGCAGTCAACGGTTTTAAATCACAACTATGACAGGTTAATAGTTAAATTATACTTCGCGGGAGCGGGTTTGTAGGTGAGTTTTACTCTATTTTTTCCTCTACAGTAAACGTGTGTGACATAACATTGCTATAAATGAACGAGCGCTGGTTTTCTCCGAATCTTCAGGCTGTTTAATGTGAAGGTTTAATGTGAAGTCAGCCTCGAATAAAATCTACACTATCGTTCAAAAGTTTGGGGTCACTTTGCCATGGGATTCAATAGGGAAGTGACCCCAAACTTTTGAACAATAGTGTAATCTATTCAATACTTCTTCACACCTCACAACTGGGTTAAATTACACGTGGAGTTAATCATTCATATATCCCAATTTACGTTTTTATTAAAAAAAAAATGTGTGAAATATTTACAGTTTTAAAAAATCCTGTTTAAATAACTAATTGGAAGATAAATTAATTTAAACAAAGAGCCTGTTGATGTTGCAGATGTTGGGGTCACGAGTTGTTTTCAGTCTCGCTCAGCTAGAGGAATATTGAGGATAAAATGTCGGGTTACTGATGATTCACGAGGTCAGGTTTCCCCCTGAAGCCCTCCCTCCTCTCTGTTATACTAAATAAAGCTCAAGTCTACAAGTTACAGCTCTTGACTTTGACTAAACTGAACTCTTAATAATTGCACCTCCAGACAGCGATGACAGGAAGGATTTCAGAGGAGTTATTTGCTCTGCAGCAGCCTCAATTCTCGGTGAAGTTTTATCAACTAAACATGGATTTTTTTTTTAAATTTTCTTTCACTTCAAAGTGTGAAGGCCTCTGAGCTCACAGCCAAGTTCATGAGACCAATTTTATCTTGAATTATCAGAAGAGTATCAGAAATATCCACCAGAAGATGGTGAAATCAGGCCTGTTACAGTTCTTAGAACTTCACTTTATTCACTGTCACATAAACATCTGGAATAAAGTAAAAGAAGTGTCACGTTTTCATAATTTTATTCCATAATTTTCCACAACGTACATGATAAGTACATTATAAATTTAGTTGCTGTGGACATAATTTTGTTAAAACCAGAGAAATTAAATACCCAAATAACAGCTCAGTGTCTCATCATAATAATTTTGAGTATTTGTATAACATTAATTTTCGACTAAAATTTCACAATCTATCTGAAGTCGTAAAGAGATGCACGTGGATTGGAAGGTGTTCATCACACCAGCAGCAGCTTGAGCTGATGATGCTCCATTGATTTATGTGGTGGATGCTGATCCGGAGGCTCGTCAGAGGTGGAGATTCATCAGACCAGGTTATTTTCTATTTATGTGTTTAGTGACCATGAGGCCACTGCAGCCTTGGATTTTTTTTCCTTTGCTGGAACTTTTAGTGGCCCACTGTTGCAGCCCATCTGTAGCACAGGTGCTTCTCTGCTCAGCACAGTTGTAAAGAGAGTTTTTCTGAGTCATTGCAGTCTTACCATCAGTTCCTCCTCAACTGTGTTTCTGTCATTTAAGCTGCAGCTTCTGGATTCTGGCTCACGCAAACATCTGGAACCTGAAAACAATTGTTTCACGTTTATGTGTAGGTAAGAGCAGAGCAAAGAGATGGCCATCGCCCATGTGGCTACAGAGTACGTGTTCAGCGACTTTTTGCTGAAGGAGCCAAACCCGGCTCGAATCCGCAGCGTTCGAACGGAGCTGGCTCTGGACAAGATGGTGACCTGTGTGGCAGTGGGGCTGCCTCTCCTCCTCATCTCACTGGCCTTTGCTCAAGAAGTCTCAGTTGGTGAGTTAAGTAGACATGAAGAAGCTCATGTCATGTCATTAAATGAAGGGCTAATTCTGGTTACTCTTTGTGTCTGTGTTTCTTTCAGGTACTCAGATCAGCTGTTTTTCTCCCACTAACTTCTCCTGGAGACAAGCTGTTTATGTGGATTCATACTGCTGGGCAGCTGTTCACACACACTCTCTATCTCTGTGGCTGCATAAGGTACACACACACAAACACACACACACACACATAAAGAGGGTGATGAAACCCCTCAAATGTGTAACTAAACATTAGTTTGATGGTTAAAAGTTGTCCACACATGCACTGTGTGGAAAACATCTTTAACTTTTTTCTGTGAACAATAAACCATATTCAGACTGTTATGTCAAACACTGGTGAGAAATTGGTAGAAATATAGATGAGATTTTTGAGAGTGATAAATTAATGAATCTCAGAGCTTATTGTTTATGTTTGAAAGAGCGACAAGTTACATAATTGTTGTGTTAGATAATAAAAATTTGAAATGTTTCTTGGTTATTGTACATCTCCTTGCTAGCTGTATTTAGTCTTAATGACGGTGTCAGCTATGCTTTAGCAGCTTTAATTATATGATTTTAGGGTGTGACAGAAAATCTATTTAGTAACTTTGGGTGTGTCTCTTTACATTCCAAAAATCCAGTTTTTTAAAAGTTATGACATTTTAAAATGGAAATAAAACTTGAATGCAAATCTCAAACCCATAGAAACTTATATTTTATTGAAAATATTACAGACAAAATGAGACTCAACTTTTTAAATTGGATTTAAAAAAGAAACAATTTTACGTGCAGGTTCTCTCCCAAGAAAAATAAAAAAATGAAACAACGTATGACTCTATAAATAAAATTGAATGCAGCTCAGAACGGAGGAAAGTAAATCCAGGAAACAAGTTTCCTCTAGTTTACTGGATTTCAGACTCTGGGATGACGGATTACAAACAGGCCTGTTTAGTTTCTGGATTATTTTTACTGCAGTCATATTATTTTAAAAATGTGGTTCCTTCCCTGAAGGCAAAAACAAAGTTGTCTAGATGGAAGCAAAATACTGTTCCAACACATGTAAACATCATTGAGTATAATGGCGCCTTCTTCGTATACACTACTCAGAAAAAGTTTGGGATATTCTGCTTTTTATGTGATGTCACAATGAACCTAAAATCCTTTAATACCTGTACAGGTGAACTTAATCTAAACTTTTGAATGGACATGTACAGCTGATTAATGTTTAAGTACTCACTGCATAAAATGCTGTTTTCTAATAAGACTATAAGCCACCAAAAGAAAGAAAGAAGTGTGACTCATGAATCTACCACTAAATGTTCACATGTTGACATCATCAGACCAAGACGACGCATAACACATGACAAGTTATTGTCGCTTTGTATTGTGGTAAACCCACCAATGTTGTTTGCTTTTGTTTCTATAAATAGTTCAAGATGAAGGAATCATCATTACATGATTCTACTTAAATGTCCTACATTCATGATATACCAAATTTTATTATATATTTTTCTAACTAAAAATTAAAAACAAAGAAAATATTTTTTTTTACAAAAAAAAGCTTTCAAACTTAAAAGAGGATTTTGGAAGAAGTTGAGCACTTATCTAATCCAAAACCCTTTTGCCAATAACAACTTAAATACTGACACGTTCACAGCATGTCAGAATAATATTACACGTTATGTCATGTTACAATATCACACACACAACACACACAATAAATCATAATATACATAGCTTTCAACAGATATCATCTTTAGCTTCATATCCTTCAGTTATCTCATCTTTTCTTTAAATTTTCCTATTGATTGAGATGCTTTTATATCCTCACTACAGGAGTTGATTATCTCTAACTTTTCATAAGTAGTACATTTTTATACTTTAATCCTTTTTTTCTTTTCCATAGAGTTTTTAGTTTTTATTCATGGATGTAGCGTAGAGTAGCTTCCAGAATTATTTTTGAGATCATGCAGTAATTTTTGCTGGAATACTGTGCCGCTTGACGTATTCAGTATGGGTTTTCATACTTGTCCCTAGCATACAGAGACTTCTCTTTATTTCTCCCTTTTTGATATTACGTGCCATTGAAGTCCTCCAGTTCTTCTTTTCTTTTGCTTCTTCTTTTTAATCTTTTTTCTTTCTTCCTGTTCTCCTTATTTTTCCCTTCTTTTTTCTTTTTCTTCTCATTGTTGCTGTTGTTTATGTTTTTCTTCTTTTTAAATCATCTTGTTTACTTTTTAAATTTCCCCATTTTTCTTTTTCTTCTTCTCTTTGTTGTTCTTCCTCTTCCTCCTCGTTGATCAGTGATGTGGTTATTCTTGTTGATCTATTTGTACATACTGTCTTTCGGCCTCTTTGTTTTTACTTCTTAGCCTCTCATTGTTGCTGTTTTTGCACTCTCGTCATGTTCCTGATCCGTTCGATGTTGAACATAAATCTTTTAGTCTGTGTGCCAGAAATGTTCCTTAAAATTGGTAAATTTTTCAGTTTCAGCATTTAATATGCTTATTTTTTTATATATATATATTATTAAATATGAGAAAAAATAATTTGTGAATGAATACATTTAGTTTTTAAATACATTTACACCTATTTTGGAAACAGAAATCTACTTTATTTAAACAGGTTATGGTGTTTTACTTTTAGATTTTAAAACTTGTTTTACATCTAAATTGAAGTCCCTCACCTATATTTTAAAAAAGCCTTGATGTGGTGTTTTAGTGTAAGTCTGGTCTTCACTATTTTAACATTTTATGCATTATTTATGCTCTTATTTTTTTTTTTCTGTGTCAGTAACGTGTGGACAGGTTACAGAGCTGATCTTTGTGCCACTTATCCTCCTTTGCAGAAACAGCCATGCAAATCATTTTATCTGACAACTAATTAAATTAATCTTTTCACCTTTATGAAAAAGAAATGCTGTTTTGACTTTATGTGTCAGGTCTGCGTCAGTTTTTGCTCATTGGTAGATAAAAAAAATCAACAGTTAAACTTACTTCAATAACAAAATCAGTGCAGTCTTTTATCTAATAAGCAGCAACTTCTGTGCTTTGATGGAAAGTGTTTAACGTTTAATCTACAGCTGTATTAAAGTAGAGATGTTGCTGCTAATAACTTGTTAATCCATTCTCTCAGTTCTTTCCCTACATCCTGCTGTTGGTGGCGGTGCTGATGTACACCCCGGCGTTATTCTGGAGGTTTTCTGCTGCTCCTCTCCTTCAGTCGGATCTTGGCTTTATCTTGGAAGAGTTGGACCGGTGTTATAACCGTGCTGTCACTTTGGCCAAACGCATGGCCACCTCAGGACTGCTTACCTCAGACAGGTATGTTCAGTTGCTGTGCGCTCTGCAGCTTAACACTGCTGTTTTATTACCTTAAAGATGTAAAAACATTGTCCGGAGGTGAAGAGAAAACAGAATTAGACTTTAAATATCAAATATCAAATAGTCTATTATCCGTGTGTGGTTGTATCTGGTAAATGTCATTCTAATAAATTTCACAGTGTAGAGACGTAGAAAATAATGACCTCTGTCATCCCCATGAACTGTTTATATAAACATAAATTCTGAAATTTGCACGTCATGCATTAGATTTTGCTGATGAGTGAAGATATCTCAGTCATTCTACTTCCTGCTTTTTAATCTGTTCCATCCAGCTTTATTTGTGCAGTGCTAATTCACAACAAAGTCATCTCTAGACACTTTTTGAGACACAGTCCAAACCAATCCAAGCCATTGTAGTCCAGTTATAATTCAATATATGATCCACATTAGTCCCATTTCTAAAAAGTGAGTTCATATAAACCAGTTCATGGAATCATTTTCTAGCTGAGGAAACAACTTATTGCATTGAATTTTCTTTTCCATTCAGTATCCCATTCTGAGTATGCATGGGGCAGTGAGTGACAGTAGAAAGAAAAAAAACAACTCCCTTTTAATATGAAGGAAAATCCTCCAGCAGAACCAGGCTCAGGAAGGATGACCGTCTGCCTTGATGAGTTAGGGGTGGAGAGGACAGGACAGAGGGGTCAACAGCACCATAAGTCTGAGCCAGGAATACCTGCTGAGAACGAAAAGAGAAATTGATGACAGTAATAACATAAAAAAAAACGAAATGGAGGGAAGAGCACAATGCAT
The DNA here is from genome assembly GCF_017639745.1 of Melanotaenia boesemani. Lineage (NCBI taxonomy): Eukaryota > Metazoa > Chordata > Actinopteri > Atheriniformes > Melanotaeniidae > Melanotaenia > Melanotaenia boesemani. Next base: position 10,071,790 of record NC_055690.1, on the reverse strand, counting down.
CATGGGATGTGTCCCACTAACCTGCACCCTAGAGCTGGGGGTGGCTGCCTTTTAGCTTTAAGGATATCTGCCACCTGAACACAAGCTGAGAGCTAGACCTGTTACCCGGAGGATCTGCCTCATGTTCTAGTTTTAGAAACTCTAGGAACCACAAGTAAAACCTGCAGTCTGAGAGTGCAGGTTTACCTTTATCACTTTATATCAGCATATAATGTCAGCATCTGCTTCCTCCACCTGCACATGGAGAACAGTTTTAATGATGTTCAGAAAATTTTGTGTCATTTAAAACTTGTTCTGAATGCACACAGATCAAAATACATCAGACCCAAAACTGTTATCACTGGTTCTGACATTGAGCAATAACATGGATACCTAGAGGTCCACGTGGATGATTTTTTCCTGTGCAGCTCAGATTCAGCTATTTTAAATAAAAAAATAAACTTTTCTCACCTTTATGGCCAAAAACAGACTTGTCACCAAAAAGTTATGGTGATGTTATTTAGACGTTTATTAGTGCATGCATGCTTTGGATATAGTTTACCATGAAACACTGAGATTCATCTCAAAGCTTAAACCACTTACACACTTCTGCATATTGTGGTTTGTTGGTCTGTATTAACATACTTTAATTTATAAAGCTCTGGTTCTGATCACAACCTATTTACTCACCTGAATCCTTCAAAAAGTACAGGAAGTATTGTCTTCATTTCCACGAGTTATTCATTTTGTCTGTCCCCATTGTCCATACTGAGTTGGAGGTAAAGGCATTAAAATCTGCTGCTCCCTCTGAGAATTAAGAAGCCAATTTTACAGTATTTAAAAATTCAAGCTAAATTTGAACACACTGGAGGCTCATCTGTCTGATTTTAAATGTTATGATTGATCATCCTCTCTCTATGTGGCCCGCGTTGACTGTGGTAATCAATCTCCTCAGATTTTTAGTGCCAAAAGCCTTTGATGTTAAAGTTATATTTTATAGTAAAAATAAAATTAATCATTTTTTTCTCTCTCTGTGGCCAGCGACCCCACCGAGGGCTGTTTTAATTACCCGCTGGTAGAGAAGTTTCTGATGACCAAGCGCTGCTCGAGGGTGCTGCTGTTTTACTACCTGCTGTGTCGCAGCCTGACTCTGGTCACCCTGCTGTGTGCCTGCATCTACCTGGGTTGCTACCTCCGCCTGGCATCCGTCACGGATGAGTTTGACTGCCCGCTGCGAGTTGACCTGATCACCTCCAACTCCAGCATCCCAGCAAAGGTGCCGTGCAAGCTCATCGCTGTGGGAGTCTTCTCGCTGCTGAGGTAACCTTACAAAACAGACTGGGAGACGGTTCAGTATATCAGATATGATAAAAACCTTATATGTAGAGTAATATTTAAAGGACATCAGAATAGATTCATAAAGATTTATAACAATAAGATAATATAACAGTCATTAAAGAATCAAGTTTGAGGTTATGCCTGCTTTACTCTTCCCAGCTTCGTCAACTTGGTATTGTTCGTTGGACTGATTCCAGTAGTAATCTATGCCAGCCTCCGCCCCTTCCTCTGCTATGGATACGCCCGCTTCCTGGAAACTTACCAATCACTGCCCACTGTAAGCGTCCTACCCACTCCCAGCGGCCAATGGGATGACCTCGCCCTGTACCTGCTTTTTCTGGAGGAGAACGTCAGCGAGTTGAAGTCATACAAATACATCAAGGTATGTTTAGTCTTTTGTGTTTACATGAATCTGAAATAAGATATTAACTACAGTGTGCATGAAATATGTTTGCTCATTTATTTGAATGAGAAATTTGCAGCATAAAACTCATTGTGGTGACTTGCATTGTGCTGTGTGCCATGATTACTTATGAGAGTCTTTTGCATCTATAAAAACTGATTTCATCCTCCGATCATAACCTGGATCTTTCTAAAATGTAGACTGTGTTATTAACAATGTTTACTAACTCCCAAATAGCAGTAGAGCATTGATTGTTGATCAATGTGACAAACCAAACAGTGTAGCCCACCTATATTATTTCCCAGTTTTGACATCCTCACATTTCAGTCCCACAAAAAGATACAAGACGACAAGTGGATGAGACGGATGTTTAACACACTGAAACTGGCTTCAGCATCATTTTAAACCAATGTAACTTAAATATTATGTGCATCACAACTGTATCATCTTAACCATTGTTTTGTTGCAGCCAGCTATGATTTTATTATTTCTAAGAGATGGTTGAAGATGTCTGGTAAAATGCATTTATTTAATTGTAGTTCATTCCAGTAAGCCTCGTCTATCCATTTAACTATTAAAACTGCAAGATCGCAGGCACCCTGAACACTATCACTATTGTCAACAGTTTGGTGGTGTGCAACTCTGTGGGGTAAATTGTGATTAATGACTTACCCTTTAGGTGGTATACGGACGTTTTCCAGGCATCTATATTGCATCCAGAAGGTTCACAAACCAGCTGCAAAATGTAGTGTTTGTTCAGAGACTCCCTATAGTAAATCCACAATGAGTGATTCATGATAACACCATTATTTATCACATTTTCATAATTAAAAAAAATGTACTGTCACTACTATGTTGCTAAGAGACCTCTATTTTGACCTGGAAATGATCATGAAAGCACTTCCTGTCAAACTTACCACCAATCAGCTTAAACTGAAGCTACTTTTCAATGAGGAGCAGCCAAAGATCAACAAGTGAGCAGAAAGTTCTATGTGTGTCTGAAAAGAACAAAAATAATGGTCCTCTATGGCTGGGAAAAGAAACACGAAGAGCTGGTTTGGAGTTGGTTTTGTGAGGATAGTAAGTAAAAAAACTGAACAGAGAAAAACAGCTGCAGGAAAAAATGTAAATGTGGAAAAAGTTTCTGTTGTGCGTTTGTTTCAAAGCCAAGATTTTTTTTCTCCTGAAAGCCAAGACTTGAGAGAATGATATGCAGATAAGAAAAGGCTTGGTCACTGTTGATTTGTGTTATTTCTACAAAGTTCTGTTTGTAATTAATTCAGTTTTGTTTCTTTGGTTGGCCTTTATGCTGCTATGTCTATTGATACATTCATTTTACATCATTTTAGCCTCATATTCTGACAGCTGAGGCTGAAAAATGTCTGTATGTTGACAGAGATTAAAAGGGTTCAGCTTGTACATTCACTTTTACATAATGAACAGAACAAAACAAAACAAAAAGAAACAGGCAGACTAAAGATAGTAAAAAAAATTCTTGGATTATTAAGGGTTAAAACTCTGCTATGGCACCCCTTAATGACGGCTAATTAATCATTGTTGGCTCTTGTTTTATCTCGCTCTGCCACATTCTCTCTCCTTTCTATTCTATTCTATTCTACAGTCATTTAGCAGACGCTTTTATCCAAAGCGACTTACATTTGAGAGTAAGAACAACACAAGCATGAATTCAAACAAGATGGGACGTCATAATTAAGTGATAGTCAGACTGCTTTGAGTCCAGTTGGACCCAGGTGCTGTCATGTAGTGCTAGCAGCAGTGCATATAATTTATTTATTTTTTTTTGTAATTTTTGTAAGTCATTTTGTTTAAATACAAACATCACGATTTCATCAAACAATATCATCTTGGGCATAAGTGCACACAGCTTCTTCAGTACTTGGTTGAGCCAAAGAGCTGGACAAATCTTTCTAACTCATTCTGTTGAGTAGAAGAATTAAGCTAAGTGCAGAAATGCTCCTTAAACAACTGAGGTTTTAGGTTGCTCTTAAAAGTGGATAAGGACTCTGCAGATCGGACGGAGTTTGGTAGATCGTTCCACCTCCGGGGGACAACAGAGGAGAAGAGTCTGGCTACTGATTTTGCACCACGTTGTGGTGGGAGCACTAGGCGTTTTTCGCTGGTAGAGCGTAACTGTCGAGAGGGAGTGTAGCTCTGGATTAAGGAGTGAAGGTAGACCAGAGCTGTTTGGGTTATTGTTTTGTAAGCCAGAAGCAGAGCTTTGAATTTCATGTGCGCTGCAACTGGAAGCCAGTAAAGAGCAATTAGCAGCGGAGTGACATGAGCTCTTTTGGGCTGGTTGAAGACCAGACGTGCTGCTGCGTTCTGAATCATCTGAAGAGGTTTAACTGAGCATGCAGGCAGGCCAGCCAGTAAGGAGTTGCAGTAGTCAATGCGTGAAGTGACCAGAGCCTGGACCAGAAGCTGTGCCATGTGTTCAGTCAGGTAGGGTCTGATCCTCTTGATGTTGTAGAGAGCAAATCGGCAAGAACGGGCAACCGAGGCAACGTGGTCCTCAAAGGTCAGCTGGTTGTCTACCATGACACCAAGATTCCTGGTAGAAGATGTAGGCACAAGTGTGATAGAGTCAAGCTGCACGCTTATCTGTGGCGGTAAGGAAGGATTGGCTGGAAAGATAATGATAATGTTCTACTGTGTTTCTTTAATAGATCAATATTTATATTCTTTTTTCAAAAGCAGGTGAAGCTAGCATCGAAGCATATAGTGGAGGAATTGTAACTTTAGTTACTACTTTTAACTTCTGCTTTCTATCTTCTTCGTGTAACTAAACCTGCCTGTTTTCTGGCTACAGGTGTTAGAGATGTTGAAGAGACGAGGTGAATGCTCTGAAGAAAACTTCGACGCCATGGGTCTGCTGCAGACTCTCTGCCTGGTAAAGATGGACAGCGTGGATGGGCGCAAAGCCACGGCTGCTGAAGAAAAGCCGGATCAAGTAACAATCAATGCATCTGATGCAGCAGCCAATGAGGGAGCAGATAAGAATGGAGTCGATTGGCCAAACTCTGCCACTGGAAATGAAACCAAGATGGAAATGGAGTTGAAAGGTGAGTAATAGATTTAAAGCACATTAATCATTTTTGTTGTATTATGATGTTCTGTAGATATTGATGACAATGTATTGGAGGGGTGCCTAGGTCCAGTCCTAGAGGTCTACTGAATCAAACAAGTGTCTTATTACCAGGCCTCTGCAAAGCTGAATGCAGATAAGGGAATTTAGCCATTTGATTCAGATGTATTGGAGAAGGGATGCATCCAAAAGTTGTAGGATAGTAGATCTCAAGGACCGGACTTGAGCATCTCTGGAGTATTGTAACTGTGTGCACTTTAATGTCAACGAAAGTTGTTTCTGGCATTGATTTATTTTACAATAATTAAATTTCCTATGGTCAGTTCATTACCAACCAAGGTTGTTTGAAGTCATGAAATCTGAATGATTTTTAGATAAACAGTACATGAATTTGTGGTCACAGTACACAAGTAAATTAAAAGATCAATGTTTTGCACATTGTTATTTAAAATGTAACTTATTAAATATGTATTTCGATAGAAAGCAGCAGATTTGACCACACTGGAGAGAACCATGGTGAATCAACACCTGCTAAGCTAAACCATGTGAATGTTACCTCTCCCAGCTTTAAATCCATATTGCCTAAACCAGATAAGCTTGTATGCTAATTTTTCTAAATAATAACAGGTAATATAACACATTTATTTTCAGAGCTCAGTCCGCTGCTGCCAGGAAACAGTGACGCAAAAGGCAGCAGAGCCTCGGAGGGTGGAGCTCTTCGGCAGCGAGCGATGTGATTGGCTGCACTTGAGTCAAACTTCATCACCTCCATGACCAGATGGAGGGGTTAAAGATTGAATGTCTAAGCTTTGTCTCGTCATCAACGTCAGACCTAAGTGTTTTTTGTGAGTTGGTGAGGAAGTGAGCATTTGGGTGATGGAAAGGCTGAAGCATAAACTGTTTTTGTGAATGTTAAACTACTAAAAAAACAAAAATGTGACTGCTCAGCCATTTGAATCATAGACAATAAAATAAGGTACCTACAGCAGAACTGACGAAGATTATTCTTGAAAACAAATCATCAGTGTTCAGATGTGAAACGTGTTTACACAGCTGTCAGGGGTCTGTGTTTTTTCTTTTCTCTTCAGTGATTAGACCAGGCCCCATGCAGGGTGGGGAATAGTTTGACTGTGTTCCTTCCTGCTGACTTCTGATCCATGAGAACAGCTGATGTTCAGGTCTGGTCCAGCTGTAATGTAAATAAAATGGAGAACTCTGATAGTCTAGACACTGCCTGTGAGGACGACTTTTTTACGGACGTTGTTCAGACTTCAGTGACATTGGTGTTTAAATCAGTGCTGCAGTAGTTCTGTCCGTCTGTCCAGCTGTAATCCAGTTATCTCATGTCTGCTGTCTGTCTCGGCTCCTGTGAGGGAGAAACTGCTGCATTTAAACTTGACATCTAAGGATACGCACATATATGCTACATAACAGTTAAAACTCTTCTTATTGAGTTGCAAAAGACCACAAAAAGACTCTAATTCTTCTTTTCATGGCCCCTGTAATTAAAGGTATGTTTATTACATGCCAGATTACACTCTGGGATATATTTGTGAGATGGCTTGCTTGTTGCCTAAACCAGTGAGATATTTGATGTGGAGGGATTTTAGCATGAGCACGGTGTCACGATAGACAAAAATCATAACTGAAACAAAACAAAAAAAAGTGACAATGAAATCTGCTTATTACAACGTTTAATTCAGTTTGTGGTGTAAAATTGTGACAAAAAAAAATGCAGTCTTGTATTTTTATTTGCACTTTCTTTGTGGGAGATTGTATTATTTTACGAGATTGTCGGTCACATTTCAGCACGACACCACCCATGATGTGATTTGGGAGTAAAGAACGACCAGATAAAACATCCTGCGGTCAAAAATGTCCCTATGTGTCCGGTACATGATCTTCTCAATTTTTTAATCATTATTTTCAGAAACTAAATGGAAACCTGATTTTCCTGCTGTTTTGTTCAAATGTGGATGTTTGTTTACAATTAGTGATGGATAAAGATAGTTTTTTCTTTTCTTAGTGTAACATTTCTCTTTTTTTTTTAATAGAAATATTCATGGTGTTCATTGCTTAATGTTTTACAAGTGTATGTATTCTCAAACAAGACAAAAGTTTATCAGAACATGAAAATCACCAAAGATCATATCCAGCCGGTGCCTTTAGCTTTAAGGAATGTTTTTGGGATGTTTGCATTTCTCAGAAGTTTATTGTTGATGATTCTCAGGGAAACATCTGGAGACATTGCAGATGATTCTCAGTTATTTACTTCAAACTGTGTAAGTTTAGTCGTTTCCTCTTCAGCGTAATCTGAGATGTCAGTGGTACAGTCTTCTCTTTATGCTACTTTAGTGTCTTTTATTTCTTTGTTTTTCATACAGTGACATGCAAATTGTTATTGGGTCTCCTTTTTTTTGTAAAATTTGTAAAGAGAAGCTGTAAACTTTTGTAGTGTTGTTCAGTTTGCTGTTTGGTGGCTGCTTGTTTTTGTAGAACAAAATTAGTAAAAAAATAAAGATGGTGGATATACATGAATTACATTTGATTTGTGGGTGTTAGTGGAGATGAACGGGAGGTTAAAAGTTTGTAGTTTCACTATCATGTTTGTGCAGAAATGACAAGCAAATGTAATGTTTTGTTTTTGTCGTTTTACATATAGTCAGAATGAATTGCTGCAGACATGAATACTGTTTCAAGACATTGCAGGTATTCCTGCAGCTCTGAATCTATTTTGGCCTTTTTGTATCAGTTATACCCCCTAATTAACATTTGGCTCTCTTTGCAGTAAGTTTCTGGGCAAAAACATTGATCATCAGTGATGCTCCACCTGCAACAGAGATACCGAGTCCAGCTTTAACTGCTTCTGAGCTCCCTGTGCACCATGTGTTTCAATCCTGGGAATCTAAAATATTACTAAGATTTGTTTCAAAAGCAACATGTTATAATCTTCTTTCTTTGCCATTGAAACATTCAACTCACCTCTAGACCAGTTATCAATAAGCTAAATAACCACTTTATTATGAACCATTAAATGAATGGGTAATGATTTACAAAGCTGAACAAAAACATCTGTTTTGATAGCACTGACCTATTTGAGATTATTAGATTTTATTGCAGAATAATAAAGAACTTTGGGCTTGCACTCAAGTTTTATGCATCAGCATGCATTGATTTTATTTAATAAAATTGCATTGTTTTCTCCTTAATTAGTCTTAAAATTAATTAAATTAAAAGATACAGCATCTAATCTTGTAGCTTTAGTCATAAAAATGTGGAAAAAAAAAATTAACATGTAAAGTAAGGGAAGTATTTCAGTCAAAGTATGCTGAGATGCTTTATTACATTTTGTGGACAAATATATTTTGTTTTACTCATCTAATTTTAAAAAATAATTGCTTTTTATATAAATATCGATAAAACTAGAAATAAATCAATATAGAATTTAATTTTTCATATTAAACCAGTGTTTCTTAGTCCTGGTCCCCAGGCCCCACGGCTCTGCACATTTTAGATTTATTACTCCAGCACACCTGACTGATTAAGTCTTGCGCTATCAAACGTGGCCTTTGTGGATATCGGTTCTGTTTGTCTATTTATCTGGTTGTTGCAGTTACAGTGTGTGCAGAATTATTAGGCAAATGAGTATTTTGATCACATCATCCTCTTTATGCATGTTGTTCTACTCCAACCGGTACAGGCTTGAAAGCCTACTACCAATTAAGCATATCAGGTAATGTGCATCTCTGTAATGAGAAGGGGTGTGGTCTAATGACATCAACACCCTATATCAGGTGTGCATAATTATTAGGCAACAGCAGCGTGATGGAGCAGGACAATGCTCCATCACATGCATCCAAGTACTCCACTGCGTGGCTGGCCAGAAAAGGTCTAAAAGAAGAAAAAATAATGACATGGCCTCCTTGTTCACCTGATCTTAACCCCATAGAGAACCTGTGGTCCCTCATCAAATGTGAGATCTACAGAGAGGGAAAACAGTACACCTCTCTGAACAGAGTCTGGGAGTCTGTGGTTGCTGCTGCACGCAATGTTGATCGTGAACAGATCAAGACACTGACAGAATCTATGGATGGCAGGCTTTTGAGTGTCCTCGCAAAGAAAGGTGGTTATATTGGTCACTGATTTGTTTTTGTTTTGTTTTTGAATGCCAGAAATGTATATTTGTAAATTTTGAGTTGTTATATTGGTTTCCCTGGTGAAAATAAATAAGTGAAATGGGTATATATTTGGTTTTTGTTAAGTTGCCTAATAATTATGCACAGTAATAGTCACCTGCACACACAGAAATATCCTCCTAAGATACTAAAACTAAAACAGCCCCATTCCAACTTCCAAAAATGTTTAGCTTTGATATTTATGAGTCTTTTGTGTTCATTGCGAACATAGTTGGTGTTCTATAATAAAATTAATCCTCAAAAATACAACTTGTCTAATAATTCTGCACACACTGTATACTTGGAAGTAACTGGCTATTCTGTTGAAGCAGAACAACATCATGGTTTAAGATCCAGGTTGTCCAACGGTATTGTCGTTATTCTGAGCGTTCTTGAGGTGTTGTATTTTTTTCTTTATAACCTGTTGCGGAGAATGACTTCGTTGCTTCTGCCCTGAATGGGTATCACTTCTCGACCTGTTGGCTAAGATCAAGTGTAGTATCTGTTCTTGTCAGTCTTTGATGGCAGCAAGGGTGAGCCACTGTTGTGCATAGTCCTCTTTGTTCAAATTTCCTTGGTGGCCCACCCCGTAAAGCACCAGCTGTGCTGAAAGGACCTCCCTTGCCGGTAAGTTCGGGAATTGTAGGGAGCCGGCTGTTGCCCACAGGTCTACGGCAGCAGTGCACTCCCAGAGTAGATGTCTCACTGAATCTGGCGTGCCACAATCAGGTCGGGGACAAGTTGAGATTGGCGACATGCCCTGGGAGTGCATGACGGCCCTGACCGGGAGGATCCCATGAGCCACCATCCAAGACAGGTCCCGGAGTCTGTTTGGAAGGGCGGAGTGGCCCACATTACACCAAACAGCAGCAGGCTCACCAAGGGTGAGGCCACGCACTGGACACACCGATTCCGGCACCTGCACACAAGAGACCAGAGTGCGGTGATTAGTAAAAACATGCAGGTCCTCTCCTTCAAGTCTAAAATCCTTTAAAAAATTTTGTATAAAAGCATACATCGGTGGTAATTTAAAAGACATGGGCACTTTGAGATCTACTGGTATAACTTTGAGTCTTCTCAGGTAGGATCCCATCCAGAACCTTGCCATCGCTGCCGACTTGGGGTTTCTGGAGGGATCCGTGGCCTGACTAAAATGGAGAGCAACGTATCTACACCCAAGAAACAGGTCTGGGACTCCTTTACCTCCCTTTTCTTTTGGCTTTTTCATTACCTCTCTCTTTAATTTCTCACACTTTGAACCCCATAGGAAGTAAAAGATGGCTCAATCCAGTTCTAAAAGCACTCTCCTAGGTGAAACAAAAACAGCACTGATCGATAAAAGCAAAGGTTTAATCACTGCTTTTATGATTAAAACCTTTTCTTCCATCGTCAGTCCTCTAAGTCCCCAGTAGCCCAGTCTTTTCCTAACTTTCCCTGTTACTTCCATCCAGTTTGTCCTCCCCCCCTTTGTCAAACTTAATACCAAGTATTTTCTGGTCATTCTGAGTCACTGTCAGTTGGAGTACCAGGGTTTCTGTCGGTTTCCATGGTCCATAAAATTGCGCTCGAGTTTTCGCCCTATTTAGCTTTGAACCTGAGGCTCGCCCAAACCAGTCTGTTAAGCCTAGAGTCCTGTTTATTGATAAAATATCAGTGTATAAGATATTTACGTCATCCATGTATAAAATTACTTTATTAGTCAGTCCCCCACTCCCAGGACTCCCAAACCCTGAATTCTTTGATCCCTTCTCAAGCCTTCCGCCAGGGGTTCTATACAGGTAGCATACAGGAGGGCAGATAACGGACATCCCTGACGGACACCACAGTTTACATCGACTGCTTTTGTCAGGAACCCGTTAACCACGAATTTACTGCTAATGTCCAGATAGAGCAGTCCCACCCAAGCTATAAATCTGGCTGGAAACCCCATTTTTTGCAGCACCTGAAACCGGTACAGGTGCGAGACCTGATGGAAAGCCTTCTCAAAGTCTAAATTTAGGACTACTAGCCGGATGTTTCTGTCTCTCGCATAACAGATGGTATCTCGGATCAGTATGAGGCTGTCAGTGATCTTCCTCACGGGAACGGCACAGGCTTGATCCGGGTGAATCACGTCCAATAAAACCGTGGTCATTCGTGCTGCTAAAAGCTTACTAAACAGTTTACAGTCTACGTTTAAGAGCGTGATAGGTCTCCAGTTTTTCAGGTCAATTCTGTCTTTGTATTTGTGGAGGACGGTTACTACCCCTGTTCTAAAACTGTCAGGAATTCGGTTAAAAGTTTCAAGTTCTCTGAAAACAGTGAGCAAGTCTGGTGCTAAAATGTCCCATAAGGTCAAATAAAATGTTTGTCACTGTTCTTTAAATATATTTCAGTACCTCATTTATTGTTTCCATGTTGAACACATTTTTCTGTATACAGGTTTTGGTAATATCTTTTTTCAGTTTCCAGCAGTTCCTTTGTATTTTTTGTACTTCCTCCATCTTCTTTTTTCAATTCTAAGAGACCCCCACCCTTATTTATAATCCTTTTAAAGAAGCATCTTGTGCATTTCTGTGCAAAGACAGGAGGCCCGAGAGACCCACTGTTCGGAGGGGTGGACAAGACAAGACAAGACCCCGTTTGGAAAACAGAGGTCCCCCCTGCTCCTGCATTCAAGAAAGCTGGAGAGTTTGGCTTTTAAAAACTGCATCCTCTTTTCCTTTTGAAGCCATGTTTTAATGAAATAATCTAAATTTGCACTTTTTTTTTTCAGTTTTAACGTAAATGGGACCTTCTACTGAACCTAAGCAGACATGAGCCATGTGATGGTAGTCTGGGGATATTTTCTGTTCTTGAGCCGCCCCCTAACAAGAAAACTTTACCAAACGTGGCCAAAGTTGGATGTGAACTAAATTGTTTCAACCATTTTCGCCTCGTCTGCAGTTCGAATGTTGTGTTTGGACATTTTCTGGACAGAAGCGGGAGCTGCCGACCATTTTGTCCTTGCAGGTAACTATTACGTTGTTACGCTTTTCTTCAAGCGTCTAACACAATTCCAGCCCTTCACCTACTTCTATTTAAAGGTTTTATTTCAGAGCATCGGCCCATCTCGTTATAACCCCACAAAAAGTAACCTTTGATATTGTTTTATGTTAATCACGTCTGAAATTCCGATACAGATTTAATCACTAAATGACGGTATCTCAGACTGGCTTTTTTACAGCACGTCTGCAGCGGTAAAGCTTATCAGCTTATTGCCCCTTTTGTAGTTGGTTTTAATGTTGTTTTTGTGTGGGGATATGATGTGAACATTGACCAAAAAACACACCTCCCGCCCATATGTAAGCTACTCAGGTGCAGGCAGGTGTCTCATTTGGCACACATGTGCGCCAATTATATGACAGTGATGTAAGTAACTTGCATATTATCTAACTTTTTATTTTTTCTGTAGACACCGTTTATCCAGTGCTGCAGTTACTTTACAGTAATGTATAACGCTAACTTGATAGTTTGACAGCTGGTGTGTCTAATGGCCTTAATTACTGTAAGTAAATTGACACATACACATTAAAGTTGTACTTCATGCTTTTTACATAATGGGAAAGGAGACAATATTTGAAGAATAGTTGTGTGTTATTGATATTATATTTTCAGATATTATTAATTTTTTCATAGTTATTGTATTTTTTATCATGGTAACAAAGACATGTTTGAATTCAAGTTTGCCTTACACGTCATGTATGTTATCAGTTATATGCCTGATATAGTGGAAGATATGGTAGAAAAGTGGTCATATTTAAGTAAATATGATTCCCTACATACTTTTTCATGTTGTCTCTGGTCTTGGCTTGTTGATGTATTCAGCTCCTGCCTCTAGGGATTCCTTATGTGTGTTTATATATGGATGTTTTATACCATAATGGCTGTTACAATTAGATTTTAGCCAAGTAGGGCTGTTGGCGATATTGATAAAGTGCTTATCATGATCTATATATCTTTTTCATATCAGGAGATTTCAATCCCAATAATAAGTATAACCTAATAGTCTAATATGTAATACTTCAAAGTCTCTGTAAACTTTTAGGTTTTCTTACAAGTACATTCAGAATATATTACAATGTTTTATTAATATTGCAACAATATAGTAGCGATGACAGTTGGTACTTTCACAAACTATAGACATAATGAGACTTTAAAATCAGTAATCATCAGTAAAATGGATATAAGATAATTGGGTAAAGGAAAATAATAGAACAGCAAGGACAGTCTGGTAAGTTAGGAAAATTACATTAGCCATTTAATATATCCTCTTCTCCCTGCATGACAGATTCACCCTGGATATTGCCTATTCAGTCTTGGAACATCACAAATTGGGTAAATAGGACTGTATTATTATATTAACAAATTACAGGGACTGTTGCAAAAGTACTTTTAGCTAAACTGATTGTGTCCTATGTGTCTCTTGTGTTTCAGGGATGGATTTCATGCTGTGCAGATTTTGCAAATTTACAAGCTCCAGTCAAGAGACTCTTCTGAAATATTTTTGCCTTCATCACAGACAAGGTGCACATTTGCCTCACGTTCAAACAGACCGTATATATGTATTTAAAATCTGACTGGTCACTGATTTCAGTCCAACACTGGAACGTGATAATACTCATTTGCATATTGATACTGGTTTTTGTGGAGGGTATTTCCATTCCTGTGCAAAAGACGTATTCACAAGAGCTTTTTGAAGAAGGTTTTGCTGTTGATAACATGGTCAGGCATTAAACATGGTGCACACTGCACAAGACAGCTACCCAGAAATTTTCTGTGCTGAATAAATGGCAATATTTAGTTGATTGTCTTGTTTAGATATCTGAAGAATTTCATTGGATCACAAGCAAAGACCTCCTGGGGACTTTCAATGCATTCCTTGACAAATTTGTGCCTGGCCTGCTGAAAATGTGCTGGTCTAAGAAGGGAGCTCTTGCTGAGAAGATGGAGGACCTCTTGGATAAAGTTGATGAACAAGTGAGTGAAGTGCTCCTTTGCCTGACAATTTTAGAAGAGTATGAATATATTTTCTTATAAGAGAAACAGAAAAAGATGTTGACTTTAGCAAAAACACATTACTGGACATAGTAAAAATGAATGTCAGCTGTCATTGCTTTATGTTCTTATTTGGCAGTATTTAACAGAATTTTAATTTTCTAAAAGGAAAATAAAATTGTTAACATGGTTGCAATGTTTTTTTTTAAGTTTTACATGTTGCTAGGTCTGACCTGTGCATTATCATCATTACTATAAAAGAGTTCTGATTTTTCATTGTGTATAAGTACGGTACATGCCTACACTTATTGAAATTATTGTTTTCCACTGAATACTCTTTAGACATCCGACATTGTGTGCCACCGAAAGACAGCAGCACTGAGAGGCCTGCCCATTTTCTTCTGACCAGATGCAAATAAGGTTTTCCTGAAGTGCTTGGTAAGTACAAAAAAAGTAATGCAAGTAAAACTAATTTGTAATTCCACTGAGATGTTTTAAAGGATGAATTAATCCAAAATAGAAATATATACATCCTCAGTGCAGTCCAGATAGTTTTATGGTGAGGATTGCAGTTGTCTATAACTCTCGTCCCCATTTTATGCTGAGAAGCAGCTGGGCGTTGTTGGTTGGTGTTCCATAGCAGAAAATACTTCTGTACAAAACTCCTCACAAGGTTGGTGGGTGAAAGCTACTGTGTCATTAATTAAAGAAAAAGATGTTTTTTCTTTTCAAAACCTCCATGAGTCAAATGGCCAGCATGGTGCAGAAGTTTAAGTTCAAATCAGAGGAAATGTATTTTGTCTTTAGCTTTTCTTCGCTCGCTCTGCTTCTGTGGTTTTTATTCAGGACACTGACACCTTGGAACCAGTGCTGAACGGTGTCTCTGTTGCCATCCTCACCATCCTACCAGATGACAATGCTGGTACGTCTGTGCGAGACCAGGCAGTTGTGTTGGAAGAGGACATCGTGCTACATAACATTCCAGACCTCTCTTCTGCCTTGGCATACCTCTTTGGCCTTCTGTATGCCCTCAATATTGACTATCCAAAGCAGATGAGGTACACCTTTGAAACAATTCAGGCCATCTTTTTTGAGCCCGGTGGCTCTCAATGCTCACAGCACATAAGGTGTCTGAAAACAAAGCTTTTGCTGTGACTGTTAATGGGGACGCCAGACATGATTTTAACTTGTGTTCTGTTACTGTTAAACTGTTAAAATACATTATTGTTCAAGTAAAACTAATGTATGTTTGCAAAAACGATAGAAAAAAAAATCACCTCTGTTTCAAGTGGCATAAGGATAGGTGATGGAAAATTTTATTTTTAGATGAACTGTTCCCTAACCCTCCTGTTGTCCTTTGGTCAAGGAATGAAAAAGTACAGGGATGAAGACGGGAAGAGGAAAGGAGGGGAGGAAAGAAGGAAGGAGAGTGAGATAAAAAAAGGAAGGAGGGGGAGAAGGGAAGTGGGAGAAATGAAGGAAAGAAGGAGGAAAGAAAGATGTACTTGAGGCACTGTTAAACAAAATAAGATTTCAGATAAAATTCAGTTCTTCTTTGTTTTATTCTATATCTATTTATTGAGCATTTTGCAAATATAATTACAACATACATTTTCTTTTATTTATATAGGTGAATTTTGAACTCACTGGATTAAGAATTGTATGATTATTCAACAAGAATATCTGTGTTTGATAAAGGCAGAAATACGTGGCATTGAAACCAGAATTTCTTTGTTAGCCTTCCAGGATTATACTAATTAGGTGAACAAGAAGATCTTAAGTTGGCAGAACTCTTATCAGAACTTGTAAGTCTTAGTTAAGTCAACAACAGTAGGCAAAAGTTGAGAAAACTCAAAAATCTCTTGCATCATGTTGCCTTGATATTTTACGTTTTCTCAACTTTTTTTTTTTTTACAGTGGAGAGGGAATGCAGAGAAAAAAAACATGAAAAGAAAACAAAGTCAAATCACACGGTTTCAGTGTGTCAGCGAGCGTGTTGCTACTGGGTCTGTTTCCACTGTCGATTCGGGGGACACTGCAGTTACACACTTACGGGCGGGGAGGTGAGCCTGACGCTGTCGTCCAACCTGGGCCATGCTTCAGAAAGCGGGTTTAGTGAAAACTCAGAGTTGGTCAACCCAGAGTTGCGCTTTAAACTCAGTTTGTTTAAACCGCTTTCTGAAACGGGACCCCGGTGAGTGGAATTCGTGTGTTAAACAGCAGGTGATATTAAATTATATAAAACCAGCTAACTAAAGTGGTGGTTTCATACTGATGTTCTCTCTCTCTCTCTGTGTGTGTGTGTGTGTGTGTGTGTGCGTGCTCGTAGAAGAGACTTTGACCTGGCCGGTCTTGTGGAGTGACAGTCAGGTAGGGGGCAGGCATCTTTGGTTATAGTGGAGAAACAAAGTTAGGTAAATGTTGGACATTTAAAGCTGGTAGAAACTATTTAAATGTACAAAGTTAACGCTATATTAGCATGTTATTAATGTTAAATAAAAATGAAGACAATTCATAATCATCTTAAATTTTTATTACAAAAATAATAAAAGTAATAAACATCTGGCTTGATGCCTCTGTGAGGAAACAATATCTTGGGGATCCGATCACACCAAGAGCCAGCCCACCCATTTCCACAGAGACCGCCACAGCAACCACCCAGATCAGGGCAGACCAGAGTCCACATCACAGCTGTAGGACTGCAGCGCAGAACCCCCAGCCACTGGGACAAGGGCGATCACCATGGCAACAATTCCCAGTCCAAGCAGGCAAAGCTCCTGGGGCAAAGGATCCCCATGAGGAAAGGAATGGCTGTTATACATCTTGTGTTGTTTACATTTAGATAACATAACCAGTCTTTCATGATCTCAGTTATGTGTGGATGCAAACTTCAGTAATTACTGTGGTGCTCATTAGCAAAGTATACATTTATGAGCAGTTGCTGCTTTTGGGAAGGGTGCTGGGGGACAGATGTTACACCAGCACATGATGTATGAGGGTGGGGGGTGGTTGGGGGGGGTTAGAGTATACCCACTAGAATGAACTAGACTACACCACTGTGTTAAAGTAATGAATTATCAGTTAAAAACTAAACTTTTTTTAAAGATATGATAAAGAAATATGATTTTCACTTCATTCCCTTGTGTTAATTTGGATGATACAGAATTTTTGTTGGAATTTGACATCTTCCAACTTATAGTGAAATACATCAAATCAGAAAGTGTTGCTTTGCTGGAAAACAATGTATAAACATAGTTTCAGACCATCCTAATGTGCCTCTGTGTAACAACGGTTATCTCAAACAGCAAATTATTAATACCTGGAAGAAAAAAATATCTGCTTAGTTGTGCATCTGATGAATTACAAAAGTGACATGCTTAATCTGGAGAAATTCACTAAGAAATTGAATGAATAGACAAATACTTTATTAATCCCAGATGGAAATTACAAACCAAACCCAGTGGGAACATGGGTACAAATATAATGATAAGAAATAAAAATAAATGACAACACTCATACAATGCATCTTAAAAAGATTTAATAGTCATTGTGTGCTAGCTTTCATAGTATGGTGTTTCAAAATGACAAAGGGTTTCTAAACAATATGCTGGAGGCTGTACTGCACTGTATACACTTGTCCCCCCCAAAAAATAAAACAAAATAAAACATGTAGAATACATACTTAAACCACAACTGAGATTACATATTACAATAAGAAATAACTAAAAGCCACAACAGAACAATCAGAAAAAAACATTAACAGCAGGTCTCTCTCATAAATAAAACTGCATGCATCAATGGGACTACCTCTGTTCATTTTATTTTTAAAAAGGGACATTGCACATAACATAAAATGTTATTATAGCAAAGCTAATTCCCATCTTTAGTCCTTTGGCAGGACAACACAATAGAAGAGCTTGAGCTATTTGTTGGTTTACTTATTTAGCCACTTGGAGGAGCATAGAGTTGAGAGAGTACTGAGCTAAGTGTTTGGTGTATCTACAGGTGATCTTAATTAGTATATGGCTGTTGGGAAAGGCAGCTCCAACGTAGGTGAAACCTTACAAACCCCCCAGCATTTCTGTATAGTAAATCCTCCTTTTACTTCACTTGCCCTTTATTTTAACCAGGAGAACCCAGCTTTTCTGAGTTTTGAAATTTCTAATAAACAGAAATATCAAGTGAAAAAGGCCTAAAGTTTGGACAATGGAATATTTTGCTACGCTTTAAGAACACTTACTATCCCCACAAAGACCAAGAGAGCAGCCTCTACAATAAGAATTAAATAAGAATTATGATAGCCAAATATTATATAACCCATATAAATAAAGGTTCAGTAAATAGGCTATAAATAGAACAACAACAGGGTGATTCAAAGTGCTTTACACAATACAAGAAGCATAATTTATTATTAAAAACAAAAGAACAAGGAAAATAATTGGATAAAAACAATATTAAAACATGATCAATTCAAGCTTAAATGAACTGGACTGATGTGGTCCACTTTCTTGGTCTTAGTGAGGACTCGAGCAGCTGAATTCTAAATAAGCTGCAGGTGTCTTAATTAATTTTTTAGGTAGAACCTGTAAAAACACTGTAACAATAATCAAGCCAACTAAGGACGAAAGCATGGACTAGTTTCTCCAGGTCCTGCTGAGACATCAGATCTTTTACCCTTGATATATACTTAAGGTGATAGTAGGCTGACTTTGTGATTCCTTTAATGTGTTTTCAAAGTTTAGGCCTGAGTCCATCAATACACCAAGATTTCTGGCCTGGTTGGTGGTTTTTAGGTGTAGAGACTGAAGCTCTGTGGTGACCTTTAATTGTTTCTCTTTGGCTCCAAAGACAATCACCTCAGTTTTGTTTTTATTTGACTGAAGAAAGTTCAGACACATCCAATCATTAATCTCAGTGCATTTACTAAGAGCCTGTACAGGGCCTCGGTCTCCTGGTGACATTGTAATATATATCTGTGTGTCATCTGCGTAGCTATGTTAACTAATTTTGTTTTTCTTTATGACCTGTGCCAGTGGGAACATGTAGATGTTAAACAGAAGAGGGCCCAGGATGGAACCTTGGGGAACTCCACATGTAATTCTTGTCTACTTAAATCTAAAGTTTCTATTAAAAATGCATTAGTCTCAGTGATTTATAGGTATTCAAAAGCTACTGTGGGTAAGTTTGTAAGTAAAAAAGAGAAAAAATCAACAGAAAAATCAACAAAAATCAAAGCTAAGAGCAAGAGCACCAGCAAGCAAGTGTATAAGGAAGCAGGAAGCAGCAAATAAAGACCAGTAAGACCATTTAAATTAAGCATGCAAAGGCATAATATCATTTCTGTATCTGTTTGTTTTAACAGGAGGATGTCTGCAGTCCAAACCCTCTTATTGACTTTCAGCAGCTGGAAATCTGCTCTCACCTAATAAACATCAGCCTTATAGAGAACAAGCTATCCTTAACTGCAGAGCAGAGGAACAGTCTCCTAAACGCCTGGAACACAGTAGAGGAGCATGACAAGCAGCCTCAGCAGTTCAGCAAGCTGTACAGGCAACACGTTGTACTGTCGGACTAAAAGGGACGACCTGGTTGAAGAGGCAGTGATACTGAATGTAAAGATGGCCCAGCGCTACGCCCAGCACAACAAGAGATCAGCGTTCATAACAACAGACTCATGTACACGCTTGTCAAACTGTTGCGGCTACAAAGACCTCAAGAGTCAAAAACCAGCCCGGAGGAGATCCTGAAAATGTTGCAATGTGCAAAATAAATGTTCTTATTGAGAAATTTGATGCTGGTTAAAAATTGTTTCATAGAAAGGGAGAATTATTAGTGTTTTTAGAATGGTTTTATTATTGAGGAATGACAGGTGTTTCAACCATTGGCCTATGATGGGAAAATGGCACCACGTCATGATGAATAGCAAAATTGACTAATTTGACTTTTTTTCATATAAAACCATGACATTAGAGAATGCATGGTTATATTGTGTTATGGTTGAGATATTTAAAAATGTGGTATTAATGGGAGTCATTGGGACATTGTTGTCCGATTAGATCAGGTGTGCCCAGCTCCGGTCCTCAAGGGCCACAATCCTGCAGGTTTTTGATGTGTCCCTGCTCCAAAACCACCTGACTTAAATTGCTGAGTCATTGTGCAAAACGTAATAGGCTGTTGGATATATTTCATTTGAATTAGGTGTGTTGAAGCAGGAAACATTGGAAAATCTGCAGGACAGCAGCCCTCGAGGACCGACTTTGGGCACCCCTGGATTAGATAGTAAATCAATCTGATTGCCAAAAAACTAAAAATGCAGCAAAATCCATTTTGTTATCCATTTTTAGTATGTCTAAGACTGATCTTTACATTAAGTCCTCAACCACACAAAATCTATTATATCGAAAAAAAAAAAAAAAAAAAAACTCAATTGTTCTGTTTTTAGTTTAATGAAAAACATTCCTGTTTGTACAGTCTGCGGCCAACTGACACAGGGACATAAAAATTTAAAAAGAAGACATTCTGCCCAGTTCAGATGATGTCCCCTTCTAAAGGTCTGGACAACACTTTACCCATGTTGTCAACAAGCTGGAGGACTGAGGATGTTTTAGAGATCTGTAAATTAGAGTTTCAAAAAATAAAAATAAATTTTAAAAAATTGAAAAGATTTAAAAATACTAAAACTTAGTATCTAGCTGGATATTAATTAGCATGAGTATCCATACTTTTCCCTTTTTCCTTCTGTAGTATCAAAAATAGTATTGAACACTATCCTTAGTATCATAACGAGTTTGAAATGGTAGTATACTGACAAAAAAGCTGTTCTGTGATCTAAAAACACTTTTTGTAATTAATTATCCTTCAACTTGATTCTAAATAGTTTATATTTATATGTAATAATTAATAATTAATATTCAGAACTGTTTTTTATGCCTGTGGTCTGAAGAGTTTTTACTTATTTACACTGAGTTGATTTTAAATACACTTAAATATTTCATAAACATAATTTTGTCATTAAAGGTCCCGTATTATGCAAAATTCACTTTCTAAAGGTTTTCTATGTGTCTTTATAGCCTGTGTGCCTGCCCTCTAAAAGCACCAAGCGGGCACCAGCAAAAGCCGGATCCTCTCCCAGAGAGGGGCGTGTACAGGCACCACTCATGAACATTTAAAGGTTCGGACACTGAAACAGCCCGTTCTCATTAGAGCTCACTACAGCCACATTTGGAATGGATGCAATTAAGGACCAAGGCTGAATTTGGGGTAATACACTTTATAAACAATGTAGTTGGACCTCTGACACCCTTATGAAATTGTTTGAAAAAACGTATAATATGGGACCTTTAAAACTACACCGCTGTGAAGTCAGTACTTTGAGGGGATCGGGAGGAGGCAATCCCAATATAAACTAGTTATTTCCATTTAGTGTATCAGAAATACTTTATCACGGTCAATTTCATTGTCAGATTCAATTATACTTTGTGTAGAACTGGAGTGCTGTTCTGTTAAAGTTACCAGTTCAATGCACTTAATTCAGTATTCCAGGACTCAGCAGAGTAAGTCCTGGAATATTTTGTTATAGTTGTTGAAGAATTAAAAAGGACAAACCGTCTTGTTACTTGCAAATAAGCAAAATCATAGCAGATCGTTTTATCCAGTTTGGTGGCCTCAGTATTGGGTCATCCACAAAGACAGGAACTAGATGAGGGGGATCGGGCATCTGGTCAGGGGGCCTCCTGGACGCCTTCCTGGTGAGGTGTTCCAGGCACATCCCTTTGGGAGGAGCCCCCGTGGGTAGACCCAGGACGTGCTGGAGGGATTGCATCTTTTTGCTGGCCTGGGAACGCACCAGGATCCCCCTGGATGAGCTGGAAAATGTGGGCAGGTAGAGGGAAGTCTGGGCTTCTCTGCTTGGACATCTACCCCCTCGACCTGACCCTGGATAAGCAGTAAGAAAATGGATGGATGGATAAAACTAGCAAGTGAATAAATTGTATTGTATTTGTTTATATGATTGCAATAATAATGTCATCATAAAGTGTTTAGATTAAGACTCACCAGCCACTTGTCCAGCAGGTTTTTGATGTTTCCCTGCTCCAACACACCTGATCAAATTAAATGGTCCTCCCAAACAGATTTTTAAGTTCTGAAGAAACCTGTTAATGACCCATTAATCTGAGTCAGGTGTGTCGCAGCAGGGAAATTCACTCAACATCTGCACGCAAGTCTGAGGAATCCATTTACTTGTAAGAAAAAAACTGGTTAAAATGAACAAAAACATCAGTAATCAGTCATTTCCACTGTTTGGCTGAGGTTAGGGTTTCCCACACATAGACCGATGTGTGGCACAGAGCCACAGAATGAACTCCAAGCTCCACAGATTCCACCCCACCGCTCCTTGATGCTGCCTCATGCATTTAATCGGAATGTTTTAAGAAAAGTCTTTATTAGCTTTATTGGTGACTCGCAACCGCTCAGTGTGGATCAACTGACACATGCACACGTACTGACAGCTGATACACCCGCTCCTCCTCTCCATGCACAATACACGAGGCCTATCAAAAGAAAACCAAAGCAGCAGGATATTTAGCGCAGAGAAGACGGATGACCACGCCTGAAGTTGACCAAAGGTTAGTATGATAAACTGTGCTCAAACACACCTGCCCAAAAATTATTGTAACTCCGAAAAGGAAAAGGTAATGTTAGCCTAAAAACTAAACGTCATTA
Source organism: Melanotaenia boesemani (assembly GCF_017639745.1). Classification (NCBI taxonomy): domain Eukaryota; kingdom Metazoa; phylum Chordata; class Actinopteri; order Atheriniformes; family Melanotaeniidae; genus Melanotaenia; species Melanotaenia boesemani. The sequence goes on along the minus strand of NC_055690.1, from coordinate 10,049,049 downwards.
ATACTGAACATCTTGCAGCCTAAGTCAGCATGTAACGTTGGTAACACAGCAAATAATAAGATTAAGATGAATAATAGTTGAGATAGGCTACAGTAGGCTATAGGCCCATACAGAGGCGGCGCCCCCGTGGGGGATGTGGGTGTTTTGACACCCACATTTTTCACGGTGAGAAGGTTTAACACCCACACGTTTTCCGCTGCGTTTTTGTTGCTTTTATTTACTTTGCGCAGCTTTGCTGAAACGTTGCTGCTTTAGTCGCTCTCTGCTTCTGCGCTGCACGTCTGCCTCCTCTCCTCCCTCCCTCTCTTGTTGCTCCTTGAATCACGACGTGACTGTCGGTGATCAGCTGATCGGTATCGTCTCTCTTGCTTGTTTATCATTCAGCTCGTGTTGAGGAGGAGGAAACTAGCAGGATACTGATGCGAAACGGTAGCCTGTTTTAATTGGATAGCCCATAGTTTGGATTTTTTTGATATTATTTTAATTATTAGCTGAAGTCTGCAGGAGCCACAGCTGTGAAGTCTGCTGGTTATAATACAGTCAGAAGGATCAGATTCAGATATCAACAGCAAGATCAAGCAAGAGGATGTCTTCTCTAAACCAGTAGTTTACTTTTAGGAGCCATGAATGTGGTGAAGGGAAATCATGAACAGGTGCTGAAATACAAATCAGAGCAGGATCCTTCTCTCACCAGGTGGTTGAAAGGTGATACAAAGGATCTAGGGGTGGGTCTAGAAAAGCTTTGATGAGGGAGCCACGCTGGAGCGCTAACCAGGAAAAGGGTGGCATAAACTTTTTTTTTTTTTTTTTTTTTTTTTTTTAAGTAATACATTTTAGAAAATAATTAGCTGATTATTACATTTGTAAAAACAAACAGCCAATGATATTTTTCTGTGTTGATGTAGAGCAACATAATGAAGTGCATTACATGCTGCATTTAGTGACACTTGGGACATGTGAAGTTCACCTAAGTGAAGGTTAATTTACACTTAACTAACAATTCATTACCCCTACCATGCCTTTCCATGCAGATTAACAGCCCTCTGATAGTAAAATGACATTTTATTTTGACATGTTTTAGTCAAGTATGATGAAATGTAACAATATTCTCAGCTGTACATTTAAATCACTACTTTCCACTCATTTTACAAAAGCAGCTCTACAAAGTTTCCATTTAACAGCGCAATCAGGGGAGAGCGCGAACGCAGTCCCCCACTACCAGAAATTATGCAGTCGAGATTCCCACATTTGGGGAATTCGCAAAGGTCAGCATAGCCAGAGTGCAATGGCCAAGCCTCGCCCTGGGTGAACCACCTTCTTGATCATGGTGTCTCCCCTGCCAGGTAAGTATGAGTTGTATACCTCACAGCCAGGGGGCTCATTCATACACATACTAAGTTAAGTCATGGTATTACCCGTCTATAAACTAAATAAACCAGAGGATACAGGGGATGTTATTACACACAATTTATGTATAGGTGTAGGTTTATGTCAACACTGAAAGATTGTTGTTTATTTTTTATAAAAAAAAAAAAAAACACTGATGTTTCCCATAATGCAATGCTGTGCAGGAAACTCAAAATGCTAACTGAAACATCACCCAATTTTATAGATTTGCTGCCCTCAACTGACTAACAGCCTAAAAGATGGTTCAACTGGATCAGTGGTAAATCAAACTTCAACCACAAACTGTTCACTATGTTCACTATATGACATCCAAAGAAAAGAATACAAACGCAAACATATAAGTCACATGTTCTGTTCTGCTAACAGGGCTACCACTTCCTGTTTCTTTGTTAGCTAGCACTGGGAAACTGACAATCATGCTGCTGCTGCCTCCTGCTGTTCTGGAGTTTAAACAATGTCAGTTTATGATGGGATTTTAACACAACATACATAGATATCACAACCAGCTGTTTTTATTCTCACATATGTCATCTAATTACTTTATATATATATATATATATATATATATCAACCATCAAGAAAAGAGTCATTTAAATGTTCATCAGGCTGTAAAACTACAACAATGAATACACTCTGCTTCCATCTAGTGGTGAACAGGCGTAACTGCAGATTTTAACCATGCAGTGAATCTAAGCCCAACTTCTGTACACACCATAGTACCATGTCTTCTACGCTACTAGTAACATTTGGAGCAATCAACTCGCTGTTTATTGGGTGTATCTGAGAAAGGGCGTTTCACTGACTGCATCAGTATATTATAAAATATAATATACAGGCAGGACTCGCAGATTTAAAGATCTAATGAGAGCAACGAAACCTTGCAGCATGTTCAGCTATTCCGTACTTTTTAAATACGGGAAGACAAAACTAAACGACACCAATCCTGACTAATGAATAGACAACGGTCAACGCAGATAAAATAGAAAAAACTTAAACCTTTATTTTATTCACATAAAGAGGTGGGAGTGCACCGTTCCTGGAAGTACTGCAATACCAGGTCGATGCGTGGAGTGGACGGAGCAAGCCCCTATTCCATCTCCCTATTCCAAAAATCAATTTAATATATGGTCCCCGGGTAGGGGACGTATCAGATATTAAACTGATAAGAACAGATACTACACTTGATCTTAGCCAAAAGGCCGAGAAGCGATACCCATTAACTCTCAGGGGCAGCATAGTCATTCTCCGTCACACCATTTTAACTCACGGTTGGGAAAAATAAAAAAGTCACACACAGCCCAAACAAGCTCAGAAAAAATTACTAATGACCAACAATATAAACCGTAAAAACTGATGTTGTTATGCATTGGTAAGTTAAATGAACTGATATCCACAAAGGCGGCTTCGTTTTACTTCCTGGACACGTGATACAATTTAGTCCAATAGCAAGCAAAGCAATATAAAACAACCAAAAACACTTTTTATTCTTCAAATATGTTTACACGTATGCTTCACGTTGGTATGGACGTATAAGCGGTTTTAATGTTGAACTCTGTTCAGTTAATTGAGGTTTTGTGGTAGCACTAAAAATGTTTTACGATACACGTTCATAACAACAAAGGCAGCTGCAGCGGTCTCTAATGGCGAACAGCGCTAACCACACGCTTCATGTTTTCCCAACACACAGACAAGCAGACTGTCAAAACTCAACTGACAATTACGTCACTAAATGAACTAAAAATACAGTGACAGGCTTTGATATATAAAAATATAGTTTGTTGTTTTAAGAGAAACAGACATAACTTAATTCTAACGAGTCTCCCAACTACTCAACAAGCAACGTCCCTGGGATTAACCGGACCCTGATCCTCCACACCTCCACCTCCATTGCCATTTAGCCGCACCGAACAATTTTACGCCGCCGAAATGGTATTTGCGAACCATGCAACTTTTCTTTACTTTCCTGCAAGATTTTTAGTAGTGGACACAATTCGGTTTACTTTAACGACTTTGAACATGTCACCATGAAGTGCGCGGAGTTAGCTAGTTAGTTAGCTAGCTTAATTATCTGCCCACAGAAATATTGTTTCATCAGCACAAGTTGCGCAAATTTAAATTCAAAGTAGCTTTTAAACGTTACAACGACAGTCTGGCTTTAAATAAGAGTTAAATATTTCATTAAATAAAAATATATTTACTAAACATTAACTCACTGTGTCTCCGTCTTCATTTTCGCGAGTCCGCCATTCGGTCCTCCCTTAACAAACTGGTATTACGCCGAGAACAGCACGTCTGCCGCGACTTGCACGCCCTTCACGTGACCGCGCACAACTAAGCAAGCGAAATCTACTCGTGTGAGTCATTGTAAAAATCTCTAAGACATTTCACATCTAGAATCGATGTAGCTTTTATTGTTGGTGTTTTTTTAAGGCAATAAATAAATTGAGAGTTGTACTTTAGTAATATTTAGAGCTACCCAACTGAGTGAAACATTCTTTATTAGCTTCTCTAGTCCATTTAAGAAGTGTAACTTTTTTCTGTCCACTTTTTTACGTAAAATTAGCCCGGTTAAAAAACGCCACAAAATCTACCACTCAAATGATGCAGATTTTTTTTTTTTTTTTTTTTTTTCATTATTATACATTTTGGTTGGTCAAATATAAGACGGGAAAACAATAAAAGTAGAAGTGGTTATAAGTTTTATATGGTTTAAATGGCTTCCCATGTTTAATGCCTAGTATTTCAATCAATCAGTCTAATTCTATTTATATAACTCTGGTTGATCAAAGTGCTGGACAGAGATAAAAACAATAATAAAAACATAGTACACGTATGAAGTATAAATATGAAGTTTCTCAAGTGACAACGCTATCGTGTGTCAAAGGCTGATCTGAAGAAATTTGGTTTTCAGTCTTTCTTAAACACAGGTTACATGTAAGTTACATGTAAGGAACCCACACTGATGAGTCAACATAGACTAGTTATAATGGTGGAAATACCATTTGTACCCCACCACTTTGTATTTAAGTTCCAGGAGGGGGATTCGTAATGTGGCAAAGCAGATGTAAGGCTTGCAGAGATTTGCATCCCCTGATATAGCATGCTAATATGTAAGTTACATGTAAAGAACTCACCCTGATGATTCCAAACACACCTAATATGATGTGGGAAACAGAGTTTTATCCAAACATGTTCAGCACAAGGACGTGGATGCATTATTACCATATAAGTAGATATAATTACCTGCACAGTGTGTCATGATTCACAGTTTATGTTCCTTACTTTACTTGCGTTGTTTCATGCTCTGGGTTTTTGTCATGTTTTTGGTATTTAGGGTTAGGTAAGTTTAGTTTTTGTTATTAAAACCTTTAACTTTACTCGTCTCCCTCCTGCCTCTTCTGCCTGCACTTGGGTCCTCACATTCATGGTTCCTTGACACGTTGGTGTGGTGGTTAGCACAGCGGCCTCACTGCAAGAAAGGCACTGGTACGAGCCTCGACTGTGGGGAGGTTCCAACATTGGCCTTTCTGTGTGGAGGGTGCATGTTCTCCCCATGTATGCGTGGGTTCTCTCCGGGTACTCTAGCTTACTCCCACCGTCCAAAGACATGCATGTTAGGTTCATTGGTCACTCTAAATTCTCCCTAGGTGTGAGTGTGAATGGTTGTTTGTCTCTCCGTGTTGGCCCTGCGATGGACTGGAATCAGAAATGAGGAGGATGACGTCGAGGATCAAGTTAACAATTTATTAACAGATCAAAAGCAATTCAATTACAGAGTCTCTGGGTTCAGAGTACATGACAAAACAGAACGTGGGTCAGCTCAAGAAGTCTGAATCCCCATCCATGTATTTTCTAAGGTGTTTATAGAATGTAGGTTGATCTTTGGAGAGGTCCTCCTTCTTATTTTATTGTTATGCACTTTGTGATTTTTATCTTGAAAGGTGCTATATAAATAAACATTTACTTACTATTTACTTACTTATCACTCACACATACACACGGCTGTGACCAACTGTGAGTCAGTTGAGACATTTTCTGTTTTGGAGGCCCAGTACATCTGTGAGTGCAGATACAGCGTACAGAAGGAAGTAGAGCAGGAAATACAACACAATGGACACAAACTGCCAGACAAACTCATACTTATCTATAACCCATACATGTTTATTAGCAACGCTAAGCAATCCTTGCCATGCATGTAACATCCTGCGTTCTTCCCCACTTGTACTGCGAGTCTGCTGTCATGTTCATGTTAACAATGAGCATATTTTACCATAAAGATATATTATAAAGGATGATAAACACAGGAAAACTAAAGTTGAAACAAATTCAAATCTATTTGCTCTAGGGCTGTCAAAAATAACACATTAATGGCTGTAACAAATTTATGTAATTAAAGGCGTTAATATTTTTAAAGCAATTAACGCATGCACAATATGAGAAGCCCCATACATCCACCATTTCTCCATTATGATGGCGAGATGTGGAGAGATGAGCTAGAAAAGATGAGCCGGCTGGCTCTATGGATGGATTTGAGAATAAATTCAACATTAATGGAGCATCCTTATCCTGGTTTTTTACCAACATATCTGCTTTAGTGGCTCTCTGATCATCTCTGTTTATGAAGCAACTGCTTCCTTTCTCTCCTCTCAGGTTGTTTCATGAATCATGACGGCAGTCTGTGATCAGCTGATCGGCTTTTCTTTCTTGTTGAGAAAGAGGAAACTAACGACTCATGGTTCACACCATCACATATTTACCCAAAAGCATTGTTTTTGGCAGGATCTTCGCTAACACAGTAGCTGGCTGGTGGTAGACAAGGTTTATACTTCAGCTATGCAGGGGCGGGTCTAGAAAAGTTCTGATGGGGGGCCAGGCAGGAGCACTGACCAGGAAAAAGGGGGCACAAATGCGACTTTTTTTTTAGGTCTAGATTTTATTAAATATTGAACTGATTATTACAACTGAAGTGATCATCTAATGTAAAAAAAGTGAAGAAAAACATGTGAAACAAGCAGTCAATAATCTATTTTATCAACAGTTGTTTACTTTGGGTGATGCTGCTGTAGGACATTTATCACTGCTGCACAAGCACTCACACTTCAATGATAAAAGGAAAAACGTGTTTTTAGTCAGATCAGTTTTTATCAGAGTTTCTTCATCAATGTTGGCTGTTTAACTTCAGTCATTACATCTGCTGGTTTTATGTCAGAAATTATCACCATGGAGACAGTTGGTGAGATGATATATGAATTCTTCATTATGATCTAGAACATGGTAGAGATAATTTAGAATAACATATAGAAGTACATTACATGGTGCATTTACTGACCATTGTACATCTAATGTTTACCCAGGGAAAGGTCAGTTAACACTAAATATTTGTAGCACTGGCTCGTTCTGTTGATACAATACAGTAAAAACAGGCATATAAAAACTTGCGAATGGTGATTAATCTTGATTAATTTGAAAGTTGTTTATAATCTGATTAAAAACTTTAATGATTTAACAGCTCTAATTTGCACACATCCATTCTTTAAGACAATATGAAAGTTTGCAATATCCAGAATATATATCAGATACATTAGATTGGTAGGTGCAGGGGCCCCCTAAATGGCTAGGTTCGCCACTGTACTATCCAACAACCCATCTGTCATTCCACCAAATGTTCCTGGACTAGATGGTTTTCCTGCAAGGTCAGGTCCAGTCTTTACAAAAAAACATTTTAAATCTATTGACAACATCTTCCATATTATAATTTTCACTGACCCTATCAATAAAGAGCTTAGGATAACTTTTTGGACTACAGACATTTCTTATAATCCTATTAACTATATTCCATATAGCTTTAGTATTGGTTTTATTAGCTTATAATATTTTCTGATAATCTTTCTTGCATGTTCTTATATCAGTTAACTTGTTTTTTTTACTTTTTATATTTATGTTTTGCCTCATCAGTACTTTGTCTTATGAAGTCTCTATAAAGTTTTTCTTGTCTCATGCATTCTGTAATTCTAGTTTAATCCATGGACTAGTAATATGTTTAAATTTTTACTATATTCCTTCATTAGACAGTTTTTATCATATAAGAATTTCAATATTTTTTCATAAATGTCTCATATGCATTGTCAATATCACTTTCTTGATATATTAAATCCCAACTCTGTGCCATCAAGTACTTTTAAACTAATTAATGGATTCCTCTGATCTCAAAGCACTTTGAATTTTCTTGTACATGAAATGTGCCATACAAATAAATTTGCCTTGCCTTGTCACAGTTCATTTCAATCCTATTGGACTGAAGAAATGCTGCTACCTGTTGCTCTGTGGCTCACGTGTCTTCTCACAGGTACGCAGCCATGTCTTTGTGTGGTGCCCTGTGGGAGTCTGGATGTGCTCCCTAAAGTGTCCACGTGAATGTGTTGGGAGAGGACAGGATGGTTCCTGTACAATTCTGGCTTCCATCAGCGGGTAAAACACACTTCACCTGTATTTAAGTGTTAAAATATGATGCCCTAATACTTTTTACACTGTACTGAAAAAGTATGTTTCATTGATGTGCTCTCCAGGCGTGTCACATTTGTGACATGTCCAACTGGTACACGATACTGACTGAGGTCCTGGGCTGTGGGAGATGCACAAAGCAGTCAGGAGCAGAGAAGGTGTCATGGCGGGTTGGTGGCTTGCATGGGATGCAGCTACTCTGGCACAACTTAGCGAGGCTCACCAAGCGATGTTCCCTGCCATCCTTACCAGCAAGTGAGTGTACTCAGCATCACATGTGCTTGTGTAAACCTTCAAACATGTCACTTCACTCAACCTAAACAGATCAATTTTGACTCTACTAACAGACGAGGCATGGACAAGAATGCTGTGCATCTTTTGAGGGACCGGACTGAAGGGAACACTATGGTCAAAATGTGGCTGCAGATACAGGAGAACCACATGGAGGAGTACCTCCATCTCAAGGACCTGTACACCACACTCCATGACTGTAGTGAAACCCGGAGGGATCGTTACCGCATTAAGGCACATATTCCAGTCTCCACCCCCACCACGAAAACTCCCTTCTGCACGTCTGCTGCGCCACGCCTTCCTGCTGGCAGAGGCCAACAATGTGCAGGATGATAGAAGCCAGATCCTCTCCACTTTTGGCACCATTTTAAATTAAAATACGGGAAAAGTGCAGGACAACGCAATAGAAGTGCTTGAGCTATTTGTTGGTTTACTTATTTAGCCACTTGGAGGAGCATAGAGTTGAGAGAGTACTGAGCTAAGTGTTTGACATAGGTTTTGGTGTATCTACAGGTGATCTTAATTAGTATATGAATGGTGGGAAAGGCAGCTCTTACCGTAGGTGAAACCTCACAAACCCCCCAGCATTTCTGTATACTGTTTACTTACTGTATAAATAGTAAGTAAATGTTTATTTATATAGCACCTTTCAAGATAAAAATCACAAAGTGCATAACAATAAAATAAGAAGGAGGACCTCTCCAAAGATCAACCTACATTCTATAAACACCTTAGAAAATACATGGATGGGGATTCAGACTTCTTGAGCTGACCCACGTTCTGTTTTGTCATGTACTCTGAACCCAGAGACTCTGTAATTGAATTGCTTTTGATCTGTTAATAAATTGTTAACTTGATCCTCGACGTCATCCTCCTCATTTCTGATTCCAGTCCATCGCAGGGCCAACACGGAGAGACAAACAACCATTCACACTCACACCTAGGGAGAATTTAGAGTGACCAATGAACCTAACATGCATGTCTTTGGACGGTGGGAGTAAGCTAGAGTACCCGGAGAGAACCCACGCATACATGGGGAGAACATGCACCCTCCACACAGAAAGGCCAATGTTGGAACCTCCCCACAGTCGAGGCTCGTACCAGTGCCTTTCTTGCAGTGAGGCCGCTGTGCTAACCACCACACCAACGTGTCAAGGAACCATGAATGTGAGGACCCAAGTGCAGGCAGAAGAGGCAGGAGGGAGACGAGTAAAGTTAAAGGTTTTAATAACAAAAACTAAACTTACCTAACCCTAAATACCAAAAACATGACAAAAACCCAGAGCATGAAACAACGCAAGTAAAGTAAGGAACATAAACTGTGAATCATGACACACTGTGCAGGTAATTATATCTACTTATATGGTAATAATGCATCCACGTCCTTGTGCTGAACATGTTTGGATAAAACTCTGTTTCCCACATCATATTAGGTGTGTTTGGAATCATCAGGGTGAGTTCTTTACATGTAACTTACATATTAGCATGCTATATCAGGGGATGCAAATCTCTGCAAGCCTTACATCTGCTTTGCCACATTACGAATCCCCCTCCTGGAACTTAAATACAAAGTGGTGGGGTACAAATGGTATTTCCACCATTATAACTAGTCTATGTTGACTCATCAGTGTGGGTTCCTTACATGTAACTTACATGTAACCTGTGTTTAAGAAAGACTGAAAACCAAATTTCTTCAGATCAGCCTTTGACACACGATAGCGTTGTCACTTGAGAAACTTCATATTTATACTTCATACGTGTACTATGTTTTTATTATTGTTTTTATCTCTGTCCAGCACTTTGATCAACCAGAGTTATATAAATAGAATTAGACTGATTGATTGAAATACTAGGCATTAAACATGGGAAGCCATTTAAACCATATAAAACTTATAACCACTTCTACTTTTATTGTTTTCCCGTCTTATATTTGACCAACCAAAATGTATAATAATGAAAAAAAAAAAAAAAAAAAAAAATCTGCATCATTTGAGTGGTAGATTTTGTGGCGTTTTTTAACCGGGCTAATTTTACGTAAAAAAGTGGACAGAAAAAAGTTACACTTCTTAAATGGACTAGAGAAGCTAATAAAGAATGTTTCACTCAGTTGGGTAGCTCTAAATATTACTAAAGTACAACTCTCAATTTATTTATTGCCTTAAAAAAACACCAACAATAAAAGCTACATCGATTCTAGATGTGAAATGTCTTAGAGATTTTTACAATGACTCACACGAGTAGATTTCGCTTGCTTAGTTGTGCGCGGTCACGTGAAGGGCGTGCAAGTCGCGGCAGACGTGCTGTTCTCGGCGTAATACCAGTTTGTTAAGGGAGGACCGAATGGCGGACTCGCGAAAATGAAGACGGAGACACAGTGAGTTAATGTTTAGTAAATATATTTTTATTTAATGAAATATTTAACTCTTATTTAAAGCCAGACTGTCGTTGTAACGTTTAAAAGCTACTTTGAATTTAAATTTGCGCAACTTGTGCTGATGAAACAATATTTCTGTGGGCAGATAATTAAGCTAGCTAACTAACTAGCTAACTCCGCGCACTTCATGGTGACATGTTCAAAGTCGTTAAAGTAAACCGAATTGTGTCCACTACTAAAAATCTTGCAGGAAAGTAAAGAAAAGTTGCATGGTTCGCAAATACCATTTCGGCGGCGTAAAATTGTTCGGTGCGGCTAAATGGCAATGGAGGTGGAGGTGTGGAGGATCAGGGTCCGGTTAATCCCAGGGACGTTGCTTGTTGAGTAGTTGGGAGACTCGTTAGAATTAAGTTATGTCTGTTTCTCTTAAAACAACAAACTATATTTTTATATATCAAAGCCTGTCACTGTATTTTTAGTTCATTTAGTGACGTAATTGTCAGTTGAGTTTTGACAGTCTGCTTGTCTGTGTGTTGGGAAAACATGAAGCGTGTGGTTAGCGCTGTTCGCCATTAGAGACCGCTGCAGCTGCCTTTGTTGTTATGAACGTGTATCGTAAAACATTTTTAGTGCTACCACAAAACCTCAATTAACTGAACAGAGTTCAACATTAAAACCGCTTATACGTCCATACCAACGTGAAGCATACGTGTAAACATATTTGAAGAATAAAAAGTGTTTTTGGTTGTTTTATATTGCTTTGCTTGCTATTGGACTAAATTGTATCACGTGTCCAGGAAGTAAAACGAAGCCGCCTTTGTGGATATCAGTTCATTTAACTTACCAATGCATAACAACATCAGTTTTTACGGTTTATATTGTTGGTCATTAGTAATTTTTTCTGAGCTTGTTTGGGCTGTGTGTGACTTTTTTATTTTTCCCAACCGTGAGTTAAAATGGTGTGACGGAGAATGACTATGCTGCCCCTGAGAGTTAATGGGTATCGCTTCTCGGCCTTTTGGCTAAGATCAAGTGTAGTATCTGTTCTTATCAGTTTAATATCTGATACGTCCCCTACCCGGGGACCATATATTAAATTGATTTTTGGAATAGGGAGATGGAATAGGGGCTTGCTCCGTCCACTCCACGCATCGACCTGGTATTGCAGTACTTCCAGGAACGGTGCACTCCCACCTCTTTATGTGAATAAAATAAAGGTTTAAGTTTTTTCTATTTTATCTGCGTTGACCGTTGTCTATTCATTAGTCAGGATTGGTGTCGTTTAGTTTTGTCTTCCCGTATTTAAAAAGTACGGAATAGCTGAACATGCTGCAAGGTTTCGTTGCTCTCATTAGATCTTTAAATCTGCGAGTCCTGCCTGTATATTATATTTTATAATATACTGATGCAGTCAGTGAAACGCCCTTTCTCAGATACACCCAATAAACAGCGAGTTGATTGCTCCAAATGTTACTAGTAGCGTAGAAGACATGGTACTATGGTGTGTACAGAAGTTGGGCTTAGATTCACTGCATGGTTAAAATCTGCAGTTACGCCTGTTCACCACTAGATGGAAGCAGAGTGTATTCATTGTTGTAGTTTTACAGCCTGATGAACATTTAAATGACTCTTTTCTTGATGGTTGATATATATATATATATATATATATATATATATATATATATATATATATATAAAAAGTAATTAGATGACATATGTGAGAATAAAAACAGCTGGTTGTGATATCTATGTATGTTGTGTTAAAATCCCATCATAAACTGACATTGTTTAAACTCCAGAACAGCAGGAGGCAGCAGCAGCATGATTGTCAGTTTCCCAGTGCTAGCTAACAAAGAAACAGGAAGTGGTAGCCCTGTTAGCAGAACAGAACATGTGACTTATATGTTTGCGTTTGTATTCTTTTCTTTGGATGTCATATAGTGAACATAGTGAACAGTTTGTGGTTGAAGTTTGATTTACCACTGATCCAGTTGAACCATCTTTTAGGCTGTTAGTCAGTTGAGGGCAGCAAATCTATAAAATTGGGTGATGTTTCAGTTAGCATTTTGAGTTTCCTGCACAGCATTGCATTATGGGAAACATCAGTGTTTTTTTTTTTTTTTATAAAATAAACAACAATCTTTCAGTGTTGACATAAACCTACACCTATACATAAATTGTGTGTAATAACATCCCCTGTATCCTCTGGTTTATTTAGTTTATAGACGGGTAATACCATGACTTAACTTAGTATGTGTATGAATGAGCCCCCTGGCTGTGAGGTATACAACTCATACTTACCTGGCAGGGGAGACACCATGATCAAGAAGGTGGTTCACCCAGGGCGAGGCTTGGCCATTGCACTCTGGCTATGCTGACCTTTGCGAATTCCCCAAATGTGGGAATCTCGACTGCATAATTTCTGGTAGTGGGGGACTGCGTTCGCGCTCTCCCCTGATTGCGCTGTTAAATGGAAACTTTGTAGAGCTGCTTTTGTAAAATGAGTGGAAAGTAGTGATTTAAATGTACAGCTGAGAATATTGTTACATTTCATCATACTTGACTAAAACATGTCAAAATAAAATGTCATTTTACTATCAGAGGGCTGTTAATCTGCATGGAAAGGCATGGTAGGGGTAATGAATTGTTAGTTAAGTGTAAATTAACCTTCACTTAGGTGAACTTCACATGTCCCAAGTGTCACTAAATGCAGCATGTAATGCACTTCATTATGTTGCTCTACATCAACACAGAAAAATATCATTGGCTGTTTGTTTTTACAAATGTAATAATCAGCTAATTATTTTCTAAAATGTATTACTTAAAAAAAAAAAAAAAAAAAAAAAAAAAAAAGTTTATGCCACCCTTTTCCTGGTTAGCGCTCCAGCGTGGCTCCCTCATCAAAGCTTTTCTAGACCCACCCCTAGATCCTTTGTATCACCTTTCAACCACCTGGTGAGAGAAGGATCCTGCTCTGATTTGTATTTCAGCACCTGTTCATGATTTCCCTTCACCACATTCATGGCTCCTAAAAGTAAACTACTGGTTTAGAGAAGACATCCTCTTGCTTGATCTTGCTGTTGATATCTGAATCTGATCCTTCTGACTGTATTATAACCAGCAGACTTCACAGCTGTGGCTCCTGCAGACTTCAGCTAATAATTAAAATAATATCAAAAAAATCCAAACTATGGGCTATCCAATTAAAACAGGCTACCGTTTCGCATCAGTATCCTGCTAGTTTCCTCCTCCTCAACACGAGCTGAATGATAAACAAGCAAGAGAGACGATACCGATCAGCTGATCACCGACAGTCACGTCGTGATTCAAGGAGCAACAAGAGAGGGAGGGAGGAGAGGAGGCAGATGTGCAGCGCAGAAGCAGAGAGCGACTAAAGCAGCAACGTTTCAGCAAAGCTGCGCAAAGTAAATAAAAGCAACAAAAACGCAGCGGAAAACGTGTGGGTGTTAAACCTTCTCACCGTGAAAAATGTGGGTGTCAAAACACCCACATCCCCCACGGGGGCGCTGCCTCTGTATGGGCCTATAGCCTACTGTAGCCTATCTCAACTATTATTCATCTTAATCTTATTATTTGCTGTGTTACCAACGTTACATGCTGACTTAGGCTGCAAGATGTTCAGTATTAATGACGTTTAGTTTTTAGGCTAACATTACCTTTTCCTTTTCGGAGTTACAATAATTTTTGGGCAGGTGTGTTTGAGCACAGTTTATCATACTAACCTTTGGTCAACTTCAGGCGTGGTCATCCGTCTTCTCTGCGCTAAATATCCTGCTGCTTTGGTTTTCTTTTGATAGGCCTCGTGTATTGTGCATGGAGAGGAGGAGCGGGTGTATCAGCTGTCAGTACGTGTGCATGTGTCAGTTGATCCACACTGAGCGGTTGCGAGTCACCAATAAAGCTAATAAAGACTTTTCTTAAAACATTCCGATTAAATGCATGAGGCAGCATCAAGGAGCGGTGGGGTGGAATCTGTGGAGCTTGGAGTTCATTCTGTGGCTCTGTGCCACACATCGGTCTATGTGTGGGAAACCCTAACCTCAGCCAAACAGTGGAAATGACTGATTACTGATGTTTTTGTTCATTTTAACCAGTTTTTTTCTTACAAGTAAATGGATTCCTCAGACTTGCGTGCAGATGTTGAGTGAATTTCCCTGCTGCGACACACCTGACTCAGATTAATGGGTCATTAACAGGTTTCTTCAGAACTTAAAAATCTGTTTGGGAGGACCATTTAATTTGATCAGGTGTGTTGGAGCAGGGAAACATCAAAAACCTGCTGGACAAGTGGCTGGTGAGTCTTAATCTAAACACTTTATGATGACATTATTATTGCAATCATATAAACAAATACAATACAATTTATTCACTTGCTAGTTTTATCCATCCATCCATTTTCTTACTGCTTATCCAGGGTCAGGTCGAGGGGGTAGATGTCCAAGCAGAGAAGCCCAGACTTCCCTCTACCTGCCCACATTTTCCAGCTCATCCAGGGGGATCCTGGTGCATTCCCAGGCCAGCAAAAAGATGCAATCCCTCCAGCACGTCCTGGGTCTACCCACGGGGGCTCCTCCCAAAGGGATGTGCCTGGAACACCTCACCAGGAAGGCGTCCAGGAGGCCCCCTGACCAGATGCCCGATCCCCCTCATCTAGTTCCTGTCTTTGTGGATGACCCAATACTGAGGCCACCAAACTGGATAAAACGATCTGCTATGATTTTGCTTATTTGCAAGTAACAAGACGGTTTGTCCTTTTTAATTCTTCAACAACTATAACAAAATATTCCAGGACTTACTCTGCTGAGTCCTGGAATACTGAATTAAGTGCATTGAACTGGTAACTTTAACAGAACAGCACTCCAGTTCTACACAAAGTATAATTGAATCTGACAATGAAATTGACCGTGATAAAGTATTTCTGATACACTAAATGGAAATAACTAGTTTATATTGGGATTGCCTCCTCCCGATCCCCTCAAAGTACTGACTTCACAGCGGTGTAGTTTTAAAGGTCCCATATTATACGTTTTTTCAAACAATTTCATAAGGGTGTCAGAGGTCCAACTACATTGTTTATAAAGTGTATTACCCCAAATTCAGCCTTGGTCCTTAATTGCATCCATTCCAAATGTGGCTGTAGTGAGCTCTAATGAGAACGGGCTGTTTCAGTGTCCGAACCTTTAAATGTTCATGAGTGGTGCCTGTACACGCCCCTCTCTGGGAGAGGATCCGGCTTTTGCTGGTGCCCGCTTGGTGCTTTTAGAGGGCAGGCACACAGGCTATAAAGACACATAGAAAACCTTTAGAAAGTGAATTTTGCATAATACGGGACCTTTAATGACAAAATTATGTTTATGAAATATTTAAGTGTATTTAAAATCAACTCAGTGTAAATAAGTAAAAACTCTTCAGACCACAGGCATAAAAACAGTTCTGAATATTAATTATTAATTATTACATATAAATATAAACTATTTAGAATCAAGTTGAAGGATAATTAATTACAAAAAGTGTTTTTAGATCACAGAACAGCTTTTTTGTCAGTATACTACCATTTCAAACTCGTTATGATACTAAGGATAGTGTTCAATACTATTTTTGATACTACAGAAGGAAAAAGGGAAAAGTATGGATACTCATGCTAATTAATATCCAGCTAGATACTAAGTTTTAGTATTTTTAAATCTTTTCAATTTTTTAAAATTTATTTTTATTTTTTGAAACTCTAATTTACAGATCTCTAAAACATCCTCAGTCCTCCAGCTTGTTGACAACATGGGTAAAGTGTTGTCCAGACCTTTTGAAGGGGACATCATCTGAACTGGGCAGAATGTCTTCTTTTTAAATTTTTATGTCCCTGTGTCAGTTGGCCGCAGACTGTACAAACAGGAATGTTTTTCATTAAACTAAAAACAGAACAATTGAGTTTTTTTTTGTTTTGTTTTTTTTTTCGATATAATAGATTTTGTGTGGTTGAGGACTTAATGTAAAGATCAGTCTTAGACATACTAAAAATGGATAACAAAATGGATTTTGCTGCATTTTTAGTTTTTTGGCAATCAGATTGATTTACTATCTAATCCAGGGGTGCCCAAAGTCGGTCCTCGAGGGCTGCTGTCCTGCAGATTTTCCAATGTTTCCTGCTTCAACACACCTAATTCAAATGAAATAGATCCAACAGCCTATTACGTTTTGCACAATGACTCAGCAATTTAAGTCAGGTGGTTTTGGAGCAGGGACACATCAAAAACCTGCAGGATTGTGGCCCTTGAGGACCGGAGCTGGGCACACCTGATCTAATCGGACAACAATGTCCCAATGACTCCCATTAATACCACATTTTTAAATATCTCAACCATAACACAATATAATCACGCATTCTCTAATGTCATGGTTTTATATGAAAAAAAGTCAAATTAGTCAATTTTGCTATTCATCATGACGTGGTGCCATTTTCCCATCATAGGCCAATGGTTGAAACACCTGTCATTCCTCAATAATAAAACCATTCTAAAAACACTAATAATTCTCCCTTTCTATGAAACAATTTTTAACCAGCATCAAATTTCTCAATAAGAACATTTATTTTGCACATTGCAACATTTTCAGGATCTTCTCTGGGCTAGTTTTTGACTCTTGAGGTCTTTGTAGCCGCAACAGTTTGACAAGCGTGTACATGAGTCTGTTGTTATGAACGCTGATCTCTTGTTGTGCTGGGCGTAGCGCTGGGCCATCTTTACATTCAGTATCACTGCCTCTTCAACCAGGTCGTCCCTTTTAGTCCGACAGTACAACGTGTTGCCTGTACAGCTTGCTGAACTGCTAAGGCTGCTTGTCATGCTCCTCTACTGTGTTCCAGGCGTTTAGGAGACTGTTCCTCTGCTCTGCAGTTAAGGATAGCTTGTTCTCTATAAGGCTGATGTTTATTAGGTGAGAGCAGATTTCCAGCTGCTGAAAGTCAATAAGAGGGTTTGGACTGCAGACATCCTCCTGTTAAAACAAACAGATACAGAAATGATATTATGCCTTTGCATGCTTAATTTAAATGGTCTTACTGGTCTTTATTTGCTGCTTCCTGCTTCCTTATACACTTGCTTGCTGGTGCTCTTGCTCTTAGCTTTGATTTTTGTTGATTTTTCTGTTGATTTTTTCTCTTTTTTACTTACAAACTTACCCACAGTAGCTTTTGAATACCTATAAATCACTGAGACTAATGCATTTTTAATAGAAACTTTAGATTTAAGTAGACAAGAATTACATGTGGAGTTCCCCAAGGTTCCATCCTGGGCCCTCTTCTGTTTAACATCTACATGTTCCCACTGGCACAGGTCATAAAGAAAAACAAAATTAGTTAACATAGCTACGCAGATGACACACAGATATATATTACAATGTCACCAGGAGACCGAGGCCCTGTACAGGCTCTTAGTAAATGCACTGAGATTAATGATTGGATGTGTCTGAACTTTCTTCAGTCAAATAAAAACAAAACTGAGGTGATTGTCTTTGGAGCCAAAGAGAAACAATTAAAGGTCACCACAGAGCTTCAGTCTCTACACCTAAAAACCACCAACCAGGCCAGAAATCTTGGTGTATTGATGGACTCAGGCCTAAACTTTGAAAAACACATTAAAGGAATCACAAAGTCAGCCTACTATCACCTTAAGTATATATCAAGGGTAAAAGATCTGATGTCTCAGCAGGACCTGGAGAAACTAGTCCATGCTTTCGTCCTTAGTTGGCTTGATTATTGTTACAGTGTTTTTACAGGTTCTACCTAAAAAATTAATTAAGACACCTGCAGCTTATTTAGAATTCAGCTGCTCGAGTCCTCACTAAGACCAAGAAAGTGGACCACATCAGTCCAGTTCATTTAAGCTTGAATTGATCATGTTTTAATATTGTTTTTATCCAATTATTTTCCTTGTTCTTTTGTTTTTAATAATAAATTATGCTTCTTGTATTGTGTAAAGCACTTTGAATCACCCTGTTGTTGTTCTATTTATAGCCTATTTACTGAACCTTTATTTATATGGGTTATATAATATTTGGCTATCATAATTCTTATTTAATTCTTATTGTAGAGGCTGCTCTCTTGGTCTTTGTGGGGATAGTAAGTGTTCTTAAAGCGTAGCAAAATATTCCATTGTCCAAACTTTAGGCCTTTTTCACTTGATATTTCTGTTTATTAGAAATTTCAAAACTCAGAAAAGCTGGGTTCTCCTGGTTAAAATAAAGGGCAAGTGAAGTAAAAGGAGGATTTACTATACAGAAATGCTGGGGGGTTTGTAAGGTTTCACCTACGGTGGAGCTGCCTTTCCCAACAGCCATATACTAATTAAGATCACCTGTAGATACACCAAACACTTAGCTCAGTACTCTCTCAACTCTATGCTCCTCCAAGTGGCTAAATAAGTAAACCAACAAATAGCTCAAGCTCTTCTATTGTGTTGTCCTGCCAAAGGACTAAAGATGGGAATTAGCTTTGCTATAATAACATTTTATGTTATGTGCAATGTCCCTTTTTAAAAATAAAATGAACAGAGGTAGTCCCATTGATGCATGCAGTTTTATTTATGAGAGAGACCTGCTGTTAATGTTTTTTTCTGATTGTTCTGTTGTGGCTTTTAGTTATTTCTTATTGTAATATGTAATCTCAGTTGTGGTTTAAGTATGTATTCTACATGTTTTATTTTGTTTTATTTTTTGGGGGGGGCAAGTGTATACAGTGCAGTACAGCCTCCAGCATATTGTTTAGAAACCCTTTGTCATTTTGAAACACCATACTATGAAAGCTAGCACACAATGACTATTAAATCTTTTTAAGATGCATTGTATGAGTGTTGTCATTTATTTTTATTTCTTATCATTATATTTGTACCCATGTTCCCACTGGGTTTGGTTTGTAATTTCCATCTGGGATTAATAAAGTATTTGTCTATTCATTCAATTCCTTAGTGAATTTCTCCAGATTAAGCATGTCACTTTTGTAATTCATCAGATGCACAACTAAGCAGATATTTTTTTCTTCCAGGTATTAATAATTTGCTGTTTGAGATAACCGTTGTTACACAGAGGCACATTAGGATGGTCTGAAACTATGTTTATACATTGTTTTCCAGCAAAGCAACACTTTCTGATGTGATGTGTTTCACTATAAGTTGGAAGATGTCAAATTCCAACAAAAATTCTGTATCATCCAAATTAACACAAGGGAATGAAGTGAAAATCATATTTCTTTATCATATCTTAGTTTTTAACTGATAATTCATTACTTTAACACAGTGGTGTAGTCTAGTTTATTCTAGTGGGTATACTCTCACCCCCCCCAACCACCCCCCACCCTCATACATCATGTGCTGGTGTAACATCTGTCCCCCAGCACCCTTCCCAAAAGCAGCAACTGCTCATAAATGTATACTTTGCTAATAGCACCACAGTAATTATTAAAGTTTGCATCCACACATAACTGAGATCATGAAAGACTGGTTATGTTATCTAAATGTAAACAACACAAGATGTATAACAGCCATTCCTTTCCTCATGGGGATCCTTTGCCCCAGGAGCTTTGCCTGCTTGGACTGGGAATTGTTGCCATGGTGATCGCCCTTGTCCCAGTGGCTGGGGGTTCTGCGCTGCAGTCCTACAGCTGTGATGTGGACTCTGGTCTGCCCTGATCTGGGTGGTTGCTGTGGCGGTCTCTGTGGAAATGGGTGGGCTGGCTCTTGGTGTGATCGGATCCCCAAGATATTGTTTCCTCACAGAGGCATCAAGCCAGATGTTTATTACTTTTATTATTTTTGTAATAAAAATTTAAGATGATTATGAATTGTCTTCATTTTTATTTAACATTAATAACATGCTAATATAGCGTTAACTTTGTACATTTAAATAGTTTCTACCAGCTTTAAATGTCCAACATTTACCTAACTTTGTTTCTCCACTATAACCAAAGATGCCTGCCCCCTACCTGACTGTCACTCCACAAGACCGGCCAGGTCAAAGTCTCTTCTACGAGCACGCACACACACACACACACACACAGAGAGAGAGAGAGAGAACATCAGTATGAAACCACCACTTTAGTTAGCTGGTTTTATATAATTTAATATCACCTGCTGTTTAACACACGAATTCCACTCACCGGGGTCCCGTTTCAGAAAGCGGTTTAAACAAACTGAGTTTAAAGCGCAACTCTGGGTTGACCAACTCTGAGTTTTCACTAAACCCGCTTTCTGAAGCGTGGCCCAGGTTGGACGACAGCGTCAGGCTCACCTCCCCGCCCGTAAGTGTGTAACTGCAGTGTCCCCCGAATCGACAGTGGAAACAGACCCAGTAGCAACACGCTCGCTGACACACTGAAACAGTGTGATTTGACTTTGTTTTCTTTTCATGTTTTTTTTCTCTGCATTCCCTCTCCACTGTAAAAAAAAAAAAAGTTGAGAAAACGTAAAATATCAAGGCAACATGATGCAAGAGATTTTTGAGTTTTCTCAACTTTTGCCTACTGTTGTTGACTTAACTAAGACTTACAAGTTCTGATAAGAGTTCTGCCAACTTAAGATCTTCTTGTTCACCTAATTAGTATAATCCTGGAAGGCTAACAAAGAAATTCTGGTTTCAATGCCACGTATTTCTGCCTTTATCAAACACAGATATTCTTGTTGAATAATCATACAATTCTTAATCCAGTGAGTTCAAAATTCACCTATATAAATAAAAGAAAATGTATGTTGTAATTATATTTGCAAAATGCTCAATAAATAGATATAGAATAAAACAAAGAAGAACTGAATTTTATCTGAAATCTTATTTTGTTTAACAGTGCCTCAAGTACATCTTTCTTTCCTCCTTCTTTCCTTCATTTCTCCCACTTCCCTTCTCCCCCTCCTTCCTTTTTTTATCTCACTCTCCTTCCTTCTTTCCTCCACTCCTTTCCTCTTCCCGTCTTCATCCCTGTACTTTTTCATTCCTTGACCAAAGGACAACAGGAGGGTTAGGGAACAGTTCATCTAAAAATAAAATTTTCCATCACCTATCCTTATGCCACTTGAAACAGAGGTGATTTTTTTTTCTATCGTTTTTGCAAACATACATTAGTTTTACTTGAACAATAATGTATTTTAACAGTTTAACAGTAACAGAACACAAGTTAAAATCATGTCTGGCGTCCCCATTAACAGTCACAGCAAAAGCTTTGTTTTCAGACACCTTATGTGCTGTGAGCATTGAGAGCCACCGGGCTCAAAAAAGATGGCCTGAATTGTTTCAAAGGTGTACCTCATCTGCTTTGGATAGTCAATATTGAGGGCATACAGAAGGCCAAAGAGGTATGCCAAGGCAGAAGAGAGGTCTGGAATGTTATGTAGCACGATGTCCTCTTCCAACACAACTGCCTGGTCTCGCACAGACGTACCAGCATTGTCATCTGGTAGGATGGTGAGGATGGCAACAGAGACACCGTTCAGCACTGGTTCCAAGGTGTCAGTGTCCTGAATAAAAACCACAGAAGCAGAGCGAGCGAAGAAAAGCTAAAGACAAAATACATTTCCTCTGATTTGAACTTAAACTTCTGCACCATGCTGGTCATTTGACTCATGGAGGTTTTGAAAAGAAAAAACATCTTTTTCTTTAATTAATGACACAGTAGCTTTCACCCACCAACCTTGTGAGGAGTTTTGTACAGAAGTATTTTCTGCTATGGAACACCAACCAACAACGCCCAGCTGCTTCTCAGCATAAAATGGGGACGAGAGTTATAGACAACTGCAATCCTCACCATAAAACTATCTGGACTGCACTGAGGATGTATATATTTCTATTTTGGATTAACTCATCCTTTAAAACATCTCAGTGGAATTACAAATTAGTTTTACTTGCATTACTTTTTTTGTACTTACCAAGCACTTCAGGAAAACCTTATTTGCATCTGGTCAGAAGAAAATGGGCAGGCCTCTCAGTGCTGCTGTCTTTCGGTGGCACACAATGTCGGATGTCTAAAGAGTATTCAGTGGAAAACAATAATTTCAATAAGTGTAGGCATGTACTGTACTTATACACAATGAAAAATCAGAACTCTTTTATAGTAATGATGATAATGCACAGGTCAGACCTAGCAACATGTAAAACTTAAAAAAAAACATTGCAACCATGTTAACAATTTTATTTTCCTTTTACAAAATTAAAATTCTGTTAAATACTGCCAAATAAGAACATAAAGCAATGACAGCTGACATTCATTTTTACTATGTCCAGTAATGTGTTTTTGCTAAAGTCAACATCTTTTTCTGTTTCTCTTATAAGAAAATATATTCATACTCTTCTAAAATTGTCAGGCAAAGGAGCACTTCACTCACTTGTTCATCAACTTTATCCAAGAGGTCCTCCATCTTCTCAGCAAGAGCTCCCTTCTTAGACCAGCACATTTTCAGCAGGCCAGGCACAAATTTGTCAAGGAATGCATTGAAAGTCCCCAGGAGGTCTTTGCTTGTGATCCAATGAAATTCTTCAGATATCTAAACAAGACAATCAACTAAATATTGCCATTTATTCAGCACAGAAAATTTCTGGGTAGCTGTCTTGTGCAGTGTGCACCATGTTTAATGCCTGACCATGTTATCAACAGCAAAACCTACTTCAAAAAGCTCTTGTGAATACGTCTTTTGCACAGGAATGGAAATACCCTCCACAAAAACCAGTATCAATATGCAAATGAGTATTATTACGTTCCAGTGTTGGACTGAAATCAGTGACCAGTCAGATTTTAAATACATATATACGGTCTGTTTGAACGTGAGGCAAATGTGCACCTTGTCTGTGATGAAGGCAAAAATATTTCAGAAGAGTCTCTTGACTGGAGCTTGTAAATTTGCAAAATCTGCACAGCATGAAATCCATCCCTGAAACACAAGAGACACATAGGACACAATCAGTTTAGCTAAAAGTACTTTTGCAACAGTCCCTGTAATTTGTTAATATAATAATACAGTCCTATTTACCCAATTTGTGATGTTCCAAGACTGAATAGGCAATATCCAGGGTGAATCTGTCATGCAGGGAGAAGAGGATATATTAAATGGCTAATGTAATTTTCCTAACTTACCAGACTGTCCTTGCTGTTCTATTATTTTCCTTTACCCAATTATCTTATATCCATTTTACTGATGATTACTGATTTTAAAGTCTCATTATGTCTATAGTTTGTGAAAGTACCAACTGTCATCGCTACTATATTGTTGCAATATTAATAAAACATTGTAATATATTCTGAATGTACTTGTAAGAAAACCTAAAAGTTTACAGAGACTTTGAAGTATTACATATTAGACTATTAGGTTATACTTATTATTGGGATTGAAATCTCCTGATATGAAAAAGATATATAGATCATGATAAGCACTTTATCAATATCGCCAACAGCCCTACTTGGCTAAAATCTAATTGTAACAGCCATTATGGTATAAAACATCCATATATAAACACACATAAGGAATCCCTAGAGGCAGGAGCTGAATACATCAACAAGCCAAGACCAGAGACAACATGAAAAAGTATGTAGGGAATCATATTTACTTAAATATGACCACTTTTCTACCATATCTTCCACTATATCAGGCATATAACTGATAACATACATGACGTGTAAGGCAAACTTGAATTCAAACATGTCTTTGTTACCATGATAAAAAATACAATAACTATGAAAAAATTAATAATATCTGAAAATATAATATCAATAACACACAACTATTCTTCAAATATTGTCTCCTTTCCCATTATGTAAAAAGCATGAAGTACAACTTTAATGTGTATGTGTCAATTTACTTACAGTAATTAAGGCCATTAGACCACCAGCTGTCAAACTATCAAGTTAGCGTTATACATTACTGTAAAGTAACTGCAGCACTGGATAAACGGTGTCTACAGAAAAAATAAAAAGTTAGATAATATGCAAGTTACTTACATCACTGTCATATAATTGGCGCACATGTGTGCCAAATGAGACACCTGCCTGCACCTGAGTAGCTTACATATGGGCGGGAGGTGTGTTTTTTGGTCAATGTTCACATCATATCCCCACACAAAAACAACATTAAAACCAACTACAAAAGGGCAATAAGCTGATAAGCTTTACCGCTGCAGACGTGCTGTAAAAAAGCCAGTCTGAGATACCGTCATTTAGTGATTAAATCTGTATCGGAATTTCAGACGTGATTACATAAAACAATATCAAGGTTTACTTTTTGTGGGGTTATAACGAGATGGGCCGATGCTCTGAATAAAACCTTTAAATAGAAGTAGGTGAAGGGCTGGAATTGTGTTAGACGCTTGAAGAAAAGCGTAACAACGTAATAGTTACCTGCAAGGACAAATGGTCGGCAGCTCCCGCTTCTGTCCAGAAAATGTCCAAACACAACATTCGAACTGCAGACGAGGCGAAAATGGTTGAAAACAATTTAGTTCACATCCAACTTTGGCCACGTTTGGTAAAGTTTCTTGTTAGGGGGCGGCTCAAGAACAGAAAATATCCCCAGACTACCATCACATGGCTCATGTCTGCTTAGGTTCAGTAGAAGGTCCCATTTACGTTAAAACTGAAAAAAAAAGTGCAAATTTAGATTATTTCATTAAACATGGCTTCAAAAGGAAAAGAGGATGCAGTTTTTAAAAGCCAAACTCTCCAGCTTTCTTGAATGCAGGAGCAGGGGGGACCTCTGTTTTCCAAACGGGGTCTTGTCTTGTCTTGTCCACCCCTCTGAACAGTGGGTCTCTCGGGCCTCCTGTCTTTGCACAGAAATGCACAAGATGCTTCTTTAAAAGGATTATAAATAAGGGTGGGGGTCTCTTAGAATTGAAAAAAGAAGATGAGGAAGTACAAAAAATACAAAGGAACTGCTGGAAACTGAAAAAAGATATTACCAAAACCTGTATACAGAAAAATGTGTTCAACATGGAAACAATAAATGAGGTACTGAAATATATTTAAAGAACAGTGACAAACATTTTATTTGACCTTATGGGACATTTTAGCACCAGAACTTGCTCACTGTTTTCAGAGAACTTGAAACTTTTAAACCGAATTCCTGACAGTTTTAGAACAGGGGTAGTAACCGTACCTCCACAAATACAAAGACAGAATTGACCTGAAAAACTGGAGACCTATCACGCTCTTAAACGTAGACTGTAAACTGTTTAGTACGCTTTTAGCAGCACGAATGACCACGGTTTTATTGGACGTGATTCACCCGGATCAAGCCTGTGCCGTTCCCGTGAGGAAGATCACTGACAGCCTCATACTGATCCGAGATACCATCTGTTATGCGAGAGACAGAAACATCCGGCTAGTAGTCCTAAATTAGACTTGAGAAGGCTTTCCATCAGGTCTCGCACCTGTACCGGTTTCAGGTGCTGCAAAAAATGGGGTTTCCAGCAGATTTATAGCTTGGGTGGGACTGCTCTATCTGGACATTAGCAGTAAATTCGTGGTTAACGGGTTCCTGACAAAAGCAGTCGATGTAAACTGTGGTGTCCCGTCAGGGATGTCCGTTATCTGCCCTCCTGTATGCTACCTGTATAGAACCCCTGGCGGAAGGCGTGAGAAGGGATCAAAGAATTCAGGGTTTGGGAGTCCTGGGAGTGGGGGACTGACTATAAGTAATTTTATACATGGATGACGTAAATATCTTATACACTGATATTTTATCAATAAACAGGAACTCTAGGCTTAACAGACTGGTTTTGGGCGAGCCTCAGGTTCAAAGCTAAATAGGGCGAAAAACTCGAGCGCAATTTTATGGACCATGGAGAAACCGACAGAAACCCTGGTACTCCACTGACAGTGACTCAGAAATGACCAGAAAATACTTGGTATTAAGTTTGACAAAGGGGGGGAGGACAAACTGGATGGAAGTAACAGGGAAAGTTAGGAAAAGACTGGGCTACTGGGGACTTAGAGGACTGACGATGGAAGAAAAGGTTTTAATCATAAAAGCAGTGATTAAACCTTTGCTTTTATCGATCAGTGCTGTTTTTGTTTCACCTAGGAGAGTGCTTTTAGAACTGGATTGAGCCATCTTTTACTTCCTATGGGGTTCAAAGTGTGAGAAATTAAAGAGAGAGGTAATGAAAAAGCCAAAAGAAAAGGGAGGTAAAGGAGTCCCAGACCTGTTTCTTGGGTGTAGATACGCTGCTCTCCATTTTAGTCAGGCCACGGATCCCTCCAGAAACCCCAAGTCGGCAGCGATGGCAAGGTTCTGGATGGGATCCTACCTGAGAAGACTCAAAGTTATACCAGTAGATCTCAAAGTGCCCATGTCTTTTAAATTACCACCGATGTATGCTTTTATACAAAATTTTTAAAGGATTTTAGACTTGAAGGAGAGGACCTGCATGTTTTTACTAATCACCGCACTCTGGTCTCTTGTGTGCAGGTGCCGGAATCGGTGTGGTCAGTGCGTGGCCTCACCCTTGGTGAGCCTGCTGCCTGTTTGGTGCTATGTGGGCCACTCCGCCCTTCCAAACAGACTCCGGGACCTGTCTTGGATGGTGGCTCATGGGATCCTCCCGGTCCAGGGCCGTCATGCACTCCCAGGGCATGTCGCAATTCTCAACTTGTCCCCGACCTGATTGTGGCACGCCGGATTCAGTGAGACATCTACTCTGGCCCTGCCGTAGACCTGTGGGCAACAGCCGGCTCCCTACAATTCCCGAACTTACCGGCAAGGGAGGTCCTTTCAGCACAGCTGGTGCTTTAACGGGGTGGGGCCACCAAGGAAATTTGAACAAAGAGGACTATGCACAACAGTGGCTACCCTTGCTGCCATCAAAAGACTGACAAGAAACAGATACTACACTTGATCTTAGCCAACAGGTCGAGAAGTGATAACCCATTCAGGGCAGAAGCAACGAAGTCATTCTCCGCACAGGTTATAGAAGAAAAAAATACAACACCTCAGAACGCTCAGAATAACGACAATACCGTTGGACCTACCTGGATCTTAAACCATGATGTTTGTGTCTGCTTTCACAGAATAGCCAGTTACTTCCAAGTATACAGTGTGTGCAGAATTATTAGACAAGTTGTAATTTTTGAGGATTAATTTTATTATAGAACACCAACTATGTTCGCAATGAACACAAAAAGACTTCATAAATATCAAGCTAAACATTTTTGGAAGTTGGAATTGGGGCTGTTTTAGTTTTAGTATCTTAGAGGAGGATATTTCTGTGTGTGCAGGTGACTATTACTGTGCATAATTATTAGGCAACTTAACAAAAACCAAAATATATACCCATTTCACTTATTTATTTTCACCAGGGAAACCAATATAACAACTCAAAATTTACAAATACTTACCTGGCAGGGGAGACACCATGATCACCTGAGTGGTTGTTTGGCTTATTATTCTGCCTGTAGAGTGTGTGTTGGCTAAAAAATGGCCTCCAATTTTACTGGTTCCAGGCGGAACGCAGTACGTTTTGATTTGCAAGGAGATGCAGAAATGGGATAGACTACAGTTCAGTAGGATCATTGTCCAAAAAGGACTTGGATTTAAGCCAAATAGAAGTGGACTACATTTTGCCTTACCTGGGAAAAAGACTTTTGAAGTGATCTTTGCTACGCACGTAGTTTTTGAGATTTGTATTCAATCCTTCAATTCTCAAAAGGACTCCAACCTTACCTGAAGGATATAGCAATAGACCCAGCTATCGGAGAGGGGAACCAAGGGCCGTGACTGTGATCATGTATTCAGAACAGGTAAGAATGGATGACATTCAAACCTGGCTAGCCTTGAATGGTAAAGTTTTAAGATGCATGGAGTTACGGGACCAAGATGGAATTGGAACTGGGGCAAGACGTTTCTATGTCCCAACTACAGACAGACGAAACACACTGGGAACATTATTCACTTACCCCAATTATCCAATTGGGGGCAATAAGAGGTTATGTTTTCTACCCTGGACAGCCAAAAACTTGTAGAAAATGTGGCTCTCAGTCACATTTGGCCACGGCTTGTACCAGTATTCATTGCAGGAACTGTAATAGTAATGAGCATGCCACAAAGGACTGTATTTTGCCCAGGAAATGCAATTTATGTTTATCAGAAACGCACTCTTTTCGGTCATGCCCACAATCATATGCTAACAAAGCCAAAGCCCATGCAGTGGAATCACAAGAGGCACCAGAAGGGCAACAATTACAATCAGCTGGTGACAATGCTGACATTGAGGATAATGAGGAACAGCTGGCCCCAATCAACGAGGCCCCAATTATGAGTCAACAGGAGGAGGAGACGGAGGAGGAAACTCCTCCCCCAACTATAAAAGCGATGACAGACCATGACAGAGGGATTTCCCTTCAGACAGTTCAAAAGACCAACGCAGACGTCCACGCCCCATGTCATCCGAATCACCTGTGGAGGATCAGGACTCACAGGGCAATTGGCCATCCCTATCCACCACTGGCCCCTTCTTGGACCCACAGAGCATCGCAGTCTTCTCAGAAACGACTATGATGATGGTTAATGATGATACGGACGATGCCCTAGTAAAATCAGAGGGTGAGTTTGTGAGGAGACAAAAGAAAAAGAAGAAGGTAAAAAAACCCTTAACTTAATTTGCCTTGTTTCACTGGGTCTAGTTTGGCTCAATGAGTTCTAAAAAATTATATCCCAACTGAGTGTCAATACTGCCATAAAAATTGTGTCTGTGAATGTAAGAGGCATTAATGACCCTGTTAAATGTCAAACTATTTTTTCAACATTGCATGTTAATGGAGGCGACATTTTCTTTGCTACAAGAGTGTCATTTACCTTTCATGGAAAATTACGCAAAATTTCAGGATAGATGGCCTTATGGCCAATCAGTCTGGTCTGGAGACAATAATAACAGAGCATCGGGGGTTGCTATCCTTTTGAATAACAACCTACTGACAATAAAGATGGTACAGAGAATAGTGGACGGTAGATTATTACTGCTTGACATAGAAATGAATGGTATCCCTTTCAGAGTGATTAATGTGTATTGTCCTGCCGTTTTACAAGAACGGCTGGTATTGTTAAAAACACTTCAGCCTTATATGTGCTGTGGAAGAGGAACTATTATTGCAGGCGACTTTAATTGTGTATTAGAAAAATCAGACAGAATGTCCACAAGGTCTTATGAATATGAATTGAAAAAAATGATAGAAAACAGTAAATTAAAGGACTCCTTTAAATATCTGTATCCAAATAACCCAGGCTATACATGGACTAATGGAACTTCCTTATCGCGGATAGACTTCTTATTAGTGTCTAATGGCATTACACCAATTACAGTCGAAAATGCACCAGTACCTTACTCTGATCATAATAAGTTGACAGGTAGGTTTATATTGTCGGATGGTTATGAGATAAAATCGGGGCCGTGGAAACTGAATACCAGTTTTCTAAAAAATGCTCATGTGGTTGAAAAATACAAAGCCAAGTTAGAACAATGGCTGTCATTACAATTTTTGTATGACTCTGTATGTGAATGGTGGGAAGACCTGAAACTTAGAACGCAACGGTTTTTTAAAAGAGAAGGAATGAAACTGGCGGAGTATAAGAGGAAATGGTACTCGAGAAAACAAGCTAAATTACAAAGATATTATAACCTCCTGCAACTTGGATTTCCTGTTGCAGAGGATATAACAAAATTAAAGGCGGAAATGATGGGGACACTTAACGAAGACAGCAGGGTATCTTAGTAAGAAGCAAGGAGAAAACGTATAGAAGAAAATGAAAAATGTACCAGTTACTTTTTCAAAAAGGTACACCGTGCAAAAAACATAATTATGAAAATAAATGATTCAGAAGGAAAAGAGATTACAGACCAACAGGAGATCCTTTTGGAGGCTCACTCCTTTTACTCAAAATTATATGAAGATAAAGATGTAGAAGATAGCGAGATAGACTCCTTTCTTTCAAAAGTAACAGCTAAACTAGAAGAGGATGATAAAGAGTTATTAGAGCAAGAATTGGATACGGCAGATCTCACCCAAGCAATACGAAGCATGAGTGACAATAAAACACCAGGATTAGATGGGCTCCCGAAAGAGTTCTATCTTACCTTTTGGGACCAATTAAAAGAAATTTTACTACAGGTATATAAAGAATCTCGGTCTAGAGGCCTCCTGCCCTTAACTATGTGCACCGGCGTGATAGCTTTATTATATAAAAAAGGAGAAAAGAGTAACTTAAAAAACTGGAGACCTTTAACTTTATTAGGAGTTGACGTAAAAATACTGGCAAAATCTCTATTTTTCAGGCTGCAAGACGTGATCTATAAGATAGTAGGTGTGGAACAAACGTGTTCTGTCCCAGGGCGCAAAATAACAGATAGTCTCGCCCTCGTTAGAGATTCTTTCTTGTACGGCCAAGACAGGAAATTACCGCTTGGCTTTCTTAGTCTGGATCTCGAAAAAGCCTTTGACCGTATTAGCCACAAATATATAAAAGCGACATTAGAAAAAGTGTTTTGTAGTAAAGGAATTAAAAAATGGCTATACCTTCTGTATGAAGGTTGTATAAGTAAAATCTTGATTAATGGTTCCCTTTCAGCACCGCTGGATATAAAATCCGGAGTACGGCAGGGATGCCCTCTTTCCCCGATCCTATTTGTTTTAGCCATTGAACCTCTGGTCTGCGCTTTAAGACAGAATGACAGGATAAGAGGACTTACTCTCCCAGGTAGTAGAGGAACAGAGGTAAAACTAAGTGTTTATATGGATGACCTAACACTCTTATTGTCAGACAACATCTCTATACAGGAGACGTTGAGGGTCTGTAAAAAATTTACCAAAGCATCTAGTATGAAAGTAAATGAACAAAAGAGTGAAATACTGTACTTGAATTGGAAGGAAACTAAAGAAACAAGGGACATAGTAGAAAAAACAGACTATAAAAATATTGGGAATATACATAGGAAAAGACATGGAAGCAAAAAACTGGAACTCTAAACTCCCAAAAATACAAGGGAAATTATATCGATGGAGGGAAAGGGAACTATCACTGTTGGGCAAAATCTTGATAATTAAAACAGAAGTCGTGGCATCATTGGCCCATCTAGCAGCTACCTTTCCTCCACCATTTTTGACAATAGCCACACTGAGGAAAATAATATTTCGTTTTATATGGAGTAGCCAACATGAAAAACTGAAAAGAGAAATCATGTATAGACCATTAGAAAAGGGGGGAAGAGCGGCCCCAGAAATTGGTTCTAAATTGAAGGCCATGTTCATAACCCCGATCCTTAAAGCTTGCCTGGAAAAAGAAAATACGACGGCATGGACCTTTTTTGCAAGGTTTTGGATAGGACGACAAATCATGCTTAAATGGGGAAAAAGGGTGAGTTTAAACACTCCTTACGCAGAAGATTGCCCTAATATTTATAAGACGGTACAGAAGAGTTTACAACATAACCTAACGGAGATTCCGTCAGGACAAATCACAAGACAAAAAGTGGAAGGAAAACTATACTGTACACAAAATTTAACAGAAGTGGGGAAATATATTAAAGAAAAGTGTGAGTTAACATGGATTAATGTAAATTGTAAGCTGCTAAACAATATGCATAAAGATCTGGCCTGGTATATGGTCCACCAATGTCTACCAACCCGAGCCTTCTTAAAAAGTAGAGATCTGACACGTAGTGCCCAGTGTCCTAGACCCCTTTGTGGAGACGACGAATCAGTTTGTCACGTCATTTGGTCATGCCCCTTTGCAAAGAGAGTATGGGTCCTCATGTCAACTTGGTTACAAGAAATGTATAACACTCAACTGTCTTATGAAAAAATCTTGTATGGTGAACTGAATGGAAGATGTACAGTTAATATTTACCGTTGGTGGGTTGTGGTAAACTGTGTAAAGGATGGTTTATGGAAGGCAAGAAACATTTGGGTTTTTAAGAAATTTAGAATTCCTGAAGAGTCGGTGGTAAAATCTACAATTTATATGGTTAAAGAATATATGACCAGGGATAAAATGTGTACATCAAAAAAGGAAAGGTATTCAAAATGGAAGCTACCGATAGAGTTTGAATTATTGTAAATATGCGGAACCTCCTCAAAAGCCTTGATTAATGTCCTTTTCGCCCATTTTTCTTTCAAATGTGTGGCCTGTTTTCTTTTCTTTTTGTATATATCTTATAACATTTTAATTATTTTTTTGCTCTGGTTTACAAAGTTAAGCACAGGTCTCCTTGTTTTTTATCTATTGCCTTTACCTAAATATTTAATTTTTCATTATCTATCTTAGTTTTAAGAAAATTCAGCGAGGTTTTTGGGTAGTCCTGATTATGTAAAGTTAGCCAAGAAATCCCTTTATCTTTGTTTTTGAAATTATGTGACCGATGGAATTTTTGTTGAACTTGTAAAGAAATAACTTTGTGACTGGAACAATAAAAACCTGAAAAAGTGAAAAGTGAAAAGTGGTTCACCCAGGGCGAGGCTTGGCCATTGCACTCTGGCTATGCTGACCTTTGTGAATTCCCCAAATGTGGGAATCTCGACTGCATAATTTCTGGTAGTGGGGGACTGCGTTCGCGCTCTCCCCTGATTGCGCTGTTAAATGGAAACTTTGTAGAGCTGCTTTTGTAAAATGAGTGGAAAGTAGTGATTTAAATGTACAGCTGAGAATATTGTTACATTTCATCATACTTGACTAAAACATGTCAAAATAAAATGTCATTTTACTATCAGAGGGCTGTTAATCTGCATGGAAAGGCATGGTAGGGGTAATGAATTGTTAGTTAAGTGTAAATTAACCTTCACTTAGGTGAACTTCACATGTCCCAAGTGTCACTAAATGCAGCATGTAATGCACTTCATTATGTTGCTCTACATCAACACAGAAAAATATCATTGGCTGTTTGTTTTTACAAATGTAATAATCAGCTAATTATTTTCTAAAATGTATTACTTAAAAAAAAAAAAAAAAAAAAAAAGTTTATGCCACCCTTTTCCGGGTTAGCGCTCCAGCGTGGCTCCCTCATCAAAGCTTTTCTAGACCCCACCCCTAGATCCTTTGTATCACCTTTCAACCACCTGGTGAGAGAAGGATCCTGCTCTGATTTGTATTTCAGCACCTGTTCATGATTTCCCTTCACCACATTCATGGCTCCTAAAAGTAAACTACTGGTTTAGAGAAGACATCCTCTTGCTTGATTTTGCTGTTGATATCTGAATCTGATCCTTCTGACTGTATTATAACCAGCAGACTTCACAGCTGTGGCTCCTGCAGACTTCAGCTAATAATTAAAATAATATCAAAAAAATCCAAACTATGGGCTATCCAATTAAAACAGGCTACCGTTTCGCATCAGTATCCTGCTAGTTTCCCCCTCCTCAACACGAGCTGAATGATAAACAAGCAAGAGAGACGATACCGATCAGCTGATCACCGACAGTCACGTCGTGATTCAAGGAGCAACAAGAGAGGGAGGGAGGAGAGGAGGCAGACGTGCAGCGCAGAAGCAGAGAGCGACTAAAGCAGCAACGTTTCAGCAAAGCTGCGCAAAGTAAATAAAAGCAACAAAAACGCAGCGGAAAACGTGTGGGTGTTAAACCTTCTCACCGTGAAAAATGTGGGTGTCAAAACACCCACATCCCCCACGGGGGCGCCGCCTCTGTATGGGCCTATAGCCTACTGTAGCCTATCTCAACTATTATTCATCTTAATCTTATTATTTGCTGTGTTACCAACGTTACATGCTGACTTAGGCTGCAAGATGTTCAGTATTAATGACGTTTAGTTTTTAGGCTAACATTACCTTTTCCTTTTCGAAGTTACAATAATTTTTGGGCAGGTGTGTTTGAGCACAGTTTATCATACTGTAACGGCTTCTCGACTGTAAGGATGACTCGGTCAGTTGCTTTTATAACTGCTCTTTTAATCAGCTGAACATGGGTCGCTGTTGGCCGCGACCACGCCGTACAACTTCGCCCGGAACTCTCTCTCTTCTTCTACGCTCTCCCCTCTTCTTCTACGCTCTCTCATCATTAACACTGCAGCATAACAGATGAACATGCAACTTAAGTAACACAGAATCAATGCTAACCACAACACATTACACTACCCCCCCTTCACTAAGCCACTCGCCCCGAGGGGTCAAAGACAAAGTCTCTCAGGTGGGCAGGAGGTCTTCTCCGACGTCTGGGCCGCCCCGGGGAGGGTCCATTGGGCTGTGGGGGTGAGCCAGGTGGTCGCACAGCAGTTGACGTAACTGGAGACGGTTGCGTCGGAAGGGCTGGAGTGGAGGACGGAACAGGGCAGGGGCGGGCAGCCGAGTAAAGAGGATTTGTGAGGTCAGCCCTCCCCTGGTTCTGAGGTGTGGACGGCCCAGGGCGCTGGTATGGACGTGCATCACCCCTATAGGGGGCCAATCTGTCCCGGTGCAGGACCACCCTCCGCCCCCTTGGTGGTAGTTTAACCCTGTATACTACCTCACCTAATCGTGCCAGCACTTCGCACGGCCCCACCCAGTGGCAGTCCAACTTGGGGCACCGGCCTTTTTTTCTCTTCGGGCTATACACCCACACCAGGTCTCCATCCCCAAAACTCCTCCCCTTTGCTCTCACGTCGTAGTTCCGCTTCTGGCGCATACCTGCCTTCTGCAGCTGGTCTCTAGCAAAAGCGTGCGCAGACTCCATGCGGTCTTGGAGCTTCCTTGCATACTCCGGGCCTGGTGGAACTGCTGGCGAGTCGGGAGGTCTGCCCAACGCCATTTCCGCTGGCACCCGCAGCTCCCGCCCCAGCATAAGCAGAGCTGGCGTGCAGGAGGTGGAATCCTGCACTGCTGACCTGTACGCCATTAGGATGAGGGGAAGGTGCAAGTCCCAGTCGCGTTGGTGCTCAGCGGTCAATATGGCTAGCTGCTTTGCCAGGGTTCTGTTGAACCGTTCTACAAGCCCGTCGCTCTGAGGGTGCAAAGGTGTCGTACGGGTCTTGTGTATGCCCATCCGCTCACACAGAGCTGCAAACACACTGGACTCGAAGTTCCTTCCCTGGTCACTATGAAGGACTTCTGCCGCCCCGAACCTCGTGAACATGCCCTCCACCAGCACGTCCGCCACAGTCTCTGCCTCCTGATTTGGAATGGCGTAGGCCTCTGGCCACTTCGTGAAATAGTCCATGGCGACCAGCACATAGCGGTTGCCCTGGTCTGTGCGGGGGAACGGACCCATCACATCAACCGCCACCCTTTCCATTGGGGCTCCTACCTGTAATTGTTGGAGTTGAGCCCGCGACTGGTCTGAAGGCCCCTTATATGCTGTGCACAAGTCGCAGCGGCGACAGAAGTCCTGCACATCTCTTCGCTGCTGCCCCCAGTAGAAACTTTGCTGCAGCCGACGGAGTGTTTTTGTGACCCCAAAGTGCCCTGCTCCTGTTGTCCCATGTGAAGCCTGTAGCACTGTCTCTCTAAGCCCCTTCGGGACCACTACCTGCCATCTCAGTTCCCCAGTGGCCGGGTCAGTCCATGCCCTCTGGAGCACCCCACTGTCCAGACGGAGAGTCTCAAACTTTGCCACAAGCCCTTTTGTGGCTGGAGAGTGCCCTGCAACATCCTCCCACCGGGGTTTTTGTCCAAGCTCCACCCACTGTAACACCGGCTGCAGGTCTGCATCCTGTTCCTGCTGTGCCCTCCAGCTGGCCGCGTCCACTATTCGCGTCTCCCTGCAGACTGGATGTTCTTCTGAGTGCACAGCCTCAGCACGAAGCGCACTCTCACGAGCGTCCCTCTTTTCACAGTAGCGACAACCATCTAGAGCACAGGGTCGCCGGGACATGGCATCTGCATTTGTGTGGCGTGCCCCCACTCTGTACTCCACGCTGAAATCATAAGGGGCCAGTTCCTCCAACCAGCGTGCAACCTGTCCTTCCGGCTCTTTAAACGACATCAACCACTGAAGAGCTGCATGGTCGGTCCGAACCGTGAAAGGCAGGCCACACAGATGGTACCGGAAATGGCGTATTGCCCTCACAATAGCCAGGAGCTCTCTACGGGTTACACAGTAGCGGCGTTCAGCCTTGTTGAAGGTCTTGCTGAAATATGCCACTACTTTCTCCCCCTCTGGACTATTCTGACTGAGTACAGCTCCCATCCCCACATCGCTGGCATCCGTGTCGAGAATGAACCGTAGGTTAGGGTCTGGGGGGGCGAGGATGGGGGCTTCAGTTAAAGCCTTCTTCAATGCAGTGAAAGCCTGCTCACACTCTGGCGTCCAAATGAAGTCACTGTCTCTCTGCTGCAACCGAAACAGGGGTGCCGCTATACATGAGAACCCCCTAACGAACCGCCTGTAGTAGGATGCCAGTCCAATGAAACTTTTCAGCTCACGCAGGTTAGCAGGGATGGGCCACTCCTTCACCACCTGCACTTTCTCCTCCAGCGTGCTGATTCCTTCTCCACCTACTCTGTGCCCCAGGAACTCCAGCTCTCTCCTCATGAACCGGCACTTATCTGGGTGGAGCTTGAGCCCAGCAGCCGCTATTCTCTGTAGGACCCGCCGCAGGGCACCCAAAGCCACCTCGAAAGAACTCCCATGGACTAAGATGTCGTCCAGGTACACCAGGCATTCCTGCCTGGGGACATCAGCCAAAACCTTCTCCATCAACCGTTCGAAAGTGGCCGGGGCATTACACAGACCGAAACAGAGGACCCGAAATTGCCACAGACCTTTACCAGTACAGAAAGCGGTCTTTGGTCTGGCATCTGGGCTAAGAGGCACCTGCCAATACCCGCTGCGCATGTCCAAGGAGGAAAACCAGGATGAACCGGACACCAGGTCCAGGGACTCATCGATCCTAGGGAGAGGGTAAGAGTCCTTTTTGGTGACACTATTTAGTGGCCTGTAGTCCACACAGAATCTCATTTTCTGGCTGTTCTTTTTATTGACCATGACCACTCCGGAGGCCCAGGGGCTGTCTGAGGGCTCAATGATGCCACCCTTCTGCATCTCCTCAATTGCGCTGTCAGCTGCAGTCTGGCGTGCTAGAGGCAGGCGCCGGGGGCGTGATCTGATGGGCCGGGCCTCTCCGGTGTCAATCTCATGTTGTATGAGATGGGTCAGACCCACTTCCTCGTCTGTGAAGGCAAAAATGTCTCTAAATTCTAGCAGTAGCTGCCACAGCCCCTCCCGCTGCTCAGCCTCCAGACCTTCACATTTGCGTCTCCATAGCTCCTGCACCGCCGCCAATCTGACAGTTTCCGCGTCTGGGGGCTGCAGGACCATAGTGGGGGTTTGGACCGTGACTGTAGCACTGGAAGGGAGGGGTGCCGGTAAAACAGCAGGCGCCTGAAGCGGATGGTTGGTCTCCTGCTCTGTCTCTGCTGCTCTCAAGACTGGTTGCTGGGGACCTGGGGTCTGAGCGGGGTGTATCATTTTGACTGCATGACCTCCATCTACAGTCAGCGTGTTACTTCCCAGGTCTAGGACACAGTGGATGGTCCTTAAAAAGTCCAGCCCCAATATGCAAGGGTCCTTTACATCCGCAACCCACACCTTAAAGTCCACAGTTAATCCCCCCACTGATACAGTCACCACTCCTCGTCCCAGCATCGGGGCCAGCTCACCGGTCACCGTCCGAAGCTTCACAGCTGTCGAGTCCAACTGCGTGCCTGCTGGGACTACATCCGGCCTCATCAGAGTAGCAGTTGACCCCGTGTCCACCAGTGCAACACATGGAGTCCCAGCCAGAATGATTGGCACATGACAGACGTTCTCAGTGTGAGTCCAACCCACCACGCTGGCGGATTCAGCCCTATCGCCTGCTTCTGGGGGAAGTGGATCCCCACTTCCCCGGCTGTGGGGCTGGGCCGTACCTGATGACAAGGCTACAGTATGGGACGCTGCAGCAGGGATCTGCGTGGTCCCATCTACGCAGACCCCGGGCCGTTTCCCTGTACCCCAGCGCGCTTCGGGCACCGCACGCTGATGTGGCCAGTCTGTCCGCACACCCAGCACACAGGGGGATCCCGGGCCCGGCCAGGCCGAGAGCTGCTGCGTGGTGGTTGCAGTGTGACCACTCGGATGAGTTCGGTTAACTCGGTCGCCCAGGCTGGTCTCTCCTGGTCGGGGCTTTCTCCGGTCGCCGTTCTCACATCAAGGCTAGTTTCACTTGAGGTGACCTGTCCTGCTCCAGCTCCAACCACCTCACGTTCCACAGCCAGTGCTAACGCCTCCTGCAGGGTACTGGGGTGAGCTAGTTGTGTCTGCACGCGCAGCTCTCTGGGGTTTATGGCTCGTATGAACTGGTCTCTTGCTAACTCACTCTGTACATCGGCAGGCATGTGGCTGTATGCCCGTCTTGCTAGGGTCTCAATGTCATTAGCCAGCGCCCTGAGTGGTTCTCCAGCCCGCCTCATCCTACTTGCCAGCTCTGAACGTAGCACACCCGGTTGGTTATACTGTCCAAACCGCCGCTGAAGAGCCCCAACTAATGCCTTATAGTCATTCCGTTCGGCCGGGCTGAGCAACAACAAACATGTCAGAGCCTCGTCCGTGAGGCACAGAGCCAGCTGAAGTGCCATGCCCTCCTCAGACCATCCGGCTGCCTGTGCTAACAGCTCGAATTGGGCATGGAACGCTTCCCAGTCCGCCTTCCCATTATACTTGGGCGTTTTCATTTGAAGCTGGCTACCATGGGCGCCGCCATCTTTGTTTACATGCGGTCTGGCGGGATGCTCGGCGACTCTCGCGGGGTTTTCAGCCCTCCCGGCGCGCTCTGCAGCGCCCACTGAGCCAGTCCCAGCCACACTAGTTAGCTTCATAGCCATATCCTTCACATGAGCCTTGCGGTCCGCCGGCCGGTCGAGCTCCTCGTCCCAGTCCGAACCCTCGTCCGGGTCGCTCATCAGCTCCTCCTTCACCCCAGGACAGATGTAAGGCACGTTGCGTCGAGCAGCCATCTTCCTCGTAAGACGACAGGGGTAGCCACGGAAAACGACAGTGCGGAGCAATTGGCTGTTCACTTCTGACACCAATGTAACGGCTTCTCGACTGTAAGGATGACTCGGTCAGTTGCTTTTATAACTGCTCTTTTAATCAGCTGAACATGGGTCGCTGTTGGCCGCGACCACGCCGTACAACTTCGCCCGGAACTCTCTCTCTTCTTCTACGCTCTCCCCTCTTCTTCTACGCTCTCTCATCATTAACACTGCAGCATAACAGATGAACATGCAACTTAAGTAACACAGAATCAATGCTAACCACAACACATTACAATACTAACCTTTGGTCAACTTCAGGCGTGGTCATCCGTCTTCTCTGCGCTAAATATCCTGCTGCTTTGGTTTTCTTTTGATGGCCGCGTGTATTGTGCATGGAGAGGAGGAGCGGGGTGTATCAGCTGTCAGTACGTGTGCTGTGTCAGTTGATCCACACTGAGCGGTTGCGAGTC
Source organism: Melanotaenia boesemani (assembly GCF_017639745.1). Taxonomy (NCBI): domain Eukaryota; kingdom Metazoa; phylum Chordata; class Actinopteri; order Atheriniformes; family Melanotaeniidae; genus Melanotaenia; species Melanotaenia boesemani. The sequence continues at coordinate 10,009,038 of NC_055690.1, read as the reverse complement.
ACCAAATAAAGCTAATAAAGGACTTTTCTTAAAACATTCCGATTAAATGCATGAGGCAGCATCAAGGAGCGGCGGGGTGGAATCTGTGGAGCTTGGAGTTCATTCTGTGGCTCTGTGCCACACATCGGTCTATGTGTGGGAAACCCTAACCTCAGCCAAACAGTGGAAATGACTGATTACTGATGTTTTTGTTCATTTTAACCAGTTTTTTTCTTACAAGTAAATGGATTCCTCAGACTTGCGTGCAGATGTTGAGTGAATTTCCCTGCTGCGACACACCTGACTCAGATTAATGGGTCATTAACAGGTTTCTTCAGACTTAAAAATCTGTTTGGGAGGACCATTTAATTTGATCAGGTGTGTTGGAGCAGGGAAACATCAAAAACCTGCTGGACAAGTGGCTGGTGAGTCTTAATCTAAACACTTTATGATGACATTATTATTGCAATCATATAAACAAATACAATACAAATTTATTCACTTGCTAGTTTTATCCATCCATCCATTTTCTTACTGCTTATCCAGGGTCAGGTCGAGGGGGTAGATGTCCAAGCAGAGAAGCCAGACTTCCCTCTACCTGCCCACATTTTCCAGCTCATCCAGGGGATCCTGGTGCATTCCCCAGGCCAGCAAAAAGATGCAATCCCTCCAGCAACGTCCTGGGTCCTACCCACGGGGGCTCCTCCCAAAGGGATGTGCCTGGAACACCTCACCAGGAAGGCGTCCAGGAGGCCCCCTGACCAGATGCCCCGATCCCCCTCATCTAGTTCCTGTCTTTGTGGATGACCCAATACTGAGGCCACCAAACTGGATAAAACGATCTGCTATGATTTTGCTTATTTGCAAGTAACAAGACGGTTTGTCCTTTTTAATTCTTCAACAACTATAACAAAATATTCCAGGACTTACTCTGCTGAGTCCTGGAATACTGAATTAAGTGCATTGAACTGGTAACTTTAACAGAACAGCACTCCAGTTCTACACAAAGTATAATTGAATCTGACAATGAAATTGACCGTGATAAAGTATTTCTGATACACTACAATGAAATAACTAGTTTATATTAGGATTGCCTCCTCCCGATCCCCTCAAAGTACTGACTTCACAGCGGTGTAGTTTTAAAGGTCCCATATTATACGTTTTCAAACAATAGGCTCTATGCACGTCACACTTCCGCGTTTTTGGTTGAGGATCATTATTTCCGGTCGGCGGTCAAAGCGCAGATAACAGCAGCTATTTAAGGCGGAGTCTGAGAAGAAATTTACACGTGCCTTTTAGAGTTGCCAAAAATCAACATTAATGATGTGCATCGGATTCCGATCGGCTAGCAAGACGCCCTTGTCTAAACTTGAAAAAAGTTTCAAGTTTTATGTGTCGCCATATTTGTGTGATTTTGAAGGTACGTTGCTAACGCTTTGCTAGCTAGCTTGGAGTAACTGTGGCTGTCATCTTTCGTGATTCACATGTTAGAAAATGTAATGCTGTTTTAATGTTTGTGTTTAGTTCCGAAAGTCTCAGGAAAAAATAGGGCAAATGAGCTCACTGTGAGAGCTCAACTGCTACCGCTCAATGAGGAAAGCAGAGGCACTCCATCAGCTAAGAGTAGGAAAAGTTAAAATGACACTGTTCAAAGTATTGTTACATGTCACGTTCAGGTTCTGTTGAACATGTTTCAAAGGTTTGTTCTGCACTTGAGTTTTACTACTTTTACGGTTCAGGCATTGCTTTAAAAAAGTTGGTAGCCAAATGCCAGTTCCAGAGTAGCTGCGTGGAAATTAGCTTTGTGTGGGCTGTAGTAAACAAATGGGATTTTCACACTTGATCAACTTTAGAGAAGTCCGGATTTTAACTTACGTTATGCCCGCAAATACAAGTCAAATTCACTCACTCAGCTATTCTTCAAACTGCATAGTGTAACTCAAAATCAGGGTAGCGTTTCCCAAAACATTGTAGCCCCTTGCTGTAACAGATAATATAACAGAAAGCAATTGAACAATATGCAACATAAGGAAACTCTTAGGGCTACCAGGGTTTCAGGAAACACTATCCTGTTGCCTGTCTTTTTTTACTTCTTTACACTTGGCTCCAGTTTTAGTAGGCCTACCGTATCAGCTGATTTACCTCATCACCCTCAGCAAGAGTGGCAGTAGGAGGAATAAAACCTTGCACTGTTCTGTTAGTGGCACTAGGCTTCTCTAGTTTTCATTAGACTCATTATATGATATGTATATAATGGATATATACTAGTATATTACTTATAGTTGAATAAGTCCCTGCCAACTATATATTTTCAGCAAGTTCAAGCACAAACTATATTATATTATTGTGCATTGAATGTTTGTAAATTTATTGTTTATACAGTTCATGCAAAACACAGATATATAAATTAGTGCTTGCATCACTAACGATGGTGATGGGAGGGCTAGTTTTGCTCCCTGTGCTCTTTGACTTGTTAGCCTCATTTTGAAAAAAAAATCTTTTCAACTTTCACCTCTGTGTTTCAGGTGACATTACGTGACTCACAGCCAGTTATATTGGTCAACAGTCACTGTTTCTGTGTAGCTGGATGTGGAATGTGCAACCACTTGGTTGCTTGTTATATATCAAACAGCCCATTACCTCTGTAAGTGGTATGTCCAGTCGTACCTCCAGTCCCTTGCTTGTACACAAACCGAACAGAAGTGGCATAAACCCCGATCATTGGTTTGTATTACTTGAATAAACAAACACTTGAATCAATCTTTATTAGTACATTTTCTCCTAACACGAACTTTTACATAAATAGGGAGTGAAGCCAGGACCTGTCGACACCATGGTTGTCAGAAGGCCCAAACCAGTGCTACCACAGCCAGTGGAATAGGTGTATAATAGATGATGTATTACAGGCAGACTATAATTTGTTGTTAAGAAAAAACAATGTATTTATTACCTGATTGTGTGTACCTTGTGTATTTAGAAAACATTACACGATTCACAGACTGTCTTTATGGCTTTCTGGAGTACAATGCATGTTATTGTAAAAATGCATGTTATTGATTGCTGATGATGTTGTTTCAGATCTAAACTTTACAAGGGCTACAGTGGTGATCTCCCAGTCCCATCCACACCTCAACCCTGGACCTGCACTACCTACACCGAAATGGCTGCAGAATGTGTCCCCCCTCATCTGCCAAACTGAACATTTCAGCTGACAAGCTACTTGTCAATTCCATCTTTGGCATGGTGCAAGCTGGCAGTGTGCTGTCTTACCAACACCCTCCACCAGCACCTGGCAGTGTTGTTATCCATGAAGATTGCACCTCCATTTCCTAGAATGCCATGGAGGGTTACCATCTGCAACCCACTGAGTGTTTATTTGTGCAACACACCAACAATACCTGCATCTAAGCTCCCTGTCTGTGACCATGACACAGTGCCATATGATTGAAGGGGCAACCAGAAACCAAAAGTGCAACAAATGAGTGGCATTCACTGAGGAGGGAGAGGCTGACTGCTTCACATTTATTCAGGGAGGTAAGCCATGTAAGGCCAGGTACAGCAGAAACAACTGGCTGAGAGGATGATTAGAGGGACAAGACAGACTGCACTTATGAAAAGGGGAATAGAAACGGAGAGGGGTGCATTAAAGGACTATGCGATTCTAAAGAACCTGAACCTGACTAAGTGTGGGTTTGTTGTGCATCCAGATGCATCTTGGCTGAGTGAATCACTGTTGGGCTTGTGTTTGATCCACTTGAAAGACCATCATTTGGCTTGTAGAAATTAAATGGCAAATGTTTCGAGTTACATAGATTGCAAATTGTAAGGCCTGACCACGTGAGCACATAAGCTGAAAGAGAGGCCACTGCTACTATTGCGCAAGTTCAAGGGACAGTTGCTCAATACTGGTATGCAGTGGTGTGATTTTGTCCTATGTGCCCATGATGATATGTTCGTCCAACGCGTTTTACAAGGATGCTGCTGTCCTCAGGGAGATGAAAAAATAGACTGATTTGTTTTTCTTTACACCATACATGCCCAAATACCTGTCCATGTGCAAGTAATGAAATTAATAAAATAACAATGTATTTGTTTCATCAACATTTATTATTGACTGTATTTCATTTTGTATTTGTAACATATTTAATTTTTTAATGCATTTGTGTTTGTACACTCATTGTATTTTGCATATGTAAAAAAAAAAGTAACAAGAAATTGCATTCATAGTTGCACATGTCCTAAAGTAAAAAAAAAAAAGAAAATTAGATATATATATTGAAGTACAAATAATACTTTAATATGAGTACTAATCAATCTGTGCCGGATATGAAAAAGAAAAAGACAACCTTTATTACGATGCATTCTGTCTTTCAGAATTAGTGAGTGGCTTGCCCAGGCTTTAACCAAGGCTTATTTGATAATTAACCAAAAGACATGCAACTGTGTAAAGTTGATTGATGCTGCCCTTGAGTGAAAGGGGGATTTCTGTACTAAATATTTTATGCTCCTTCACTCTGCGGATGAGGCGTTCAACGTGGACCCTAAGTCTGGCAATAGACTGTCTTTGTAACCTCTGGCCCTGACAGTTGTGCTCTCTTCAATAAGAAGACAGGTATGTAGACTTTGCAGGGCACACAGTCTTCTACAAGGAAAGCCTTGTCAACCATAATGGCCAAAGCGGGGTTTAAGAGAAACACAATACGGAGACTGCCTCAGAATCTCCGTATCACTTATACCACCTTCGTAGAGAGGTGACACAAATGTTACTGCTCCATGAGGGGCCATCCCAATCAACCCTTTGAAGGTTACAGTGGGATTTGTAACTTGAAAACACCTCACTCTGAAGACGAAGGGAGTTTGGTGTTGGCAAAGGAGTTTCAGTGCAGTCCAAAATGATTTGGGTATCAGAGAAATCCTAAATTCCTCTGGAGGTGCACTTTTACTGTCTCCTCATCCAACCAAATACCCACAGCCCCCAGCACAGTGTAGAGGAAATTGGCCCATGTGTTTAGAAAGTTAAAAATAAAATATATGCATCTTACCATTAATTGGTGGTGAGTGGTTGGTTGGAAGTGGTACCTTGAAGTGCAGCTCGTAAATGCAGAAAGACGTTCACAGTAAAGACGTGTGGAGCACCTGTGTGTGCGAGCGAGAGAGTGTTTCCTACTAGCGTATTGGTTGAGGTTAAAAGGGGCGGGGTTAATTAGCATATATTCGAAAACAGGTTAAACATTTAGATTTAGATATAAGATTTAACTTTTAGATGTTAGATTCAAGATTAGATATTATTTAAGATTTAAATGTAAGATTTAACATTTAGATATAACATATAACACTTAGATTTAAAATTTAGATTTAGATGTTCTATTTGACCATTATACATGTGGTTAAAAGTTATGTTAAATGTAGGAAAATGTAGGAAAAAATGTGCTAAATGTGAGAAAAGTGAGATAAATAATGAAAATGTGTCAGTTACAAACTTTATACTGAATTTTTACACTTGGCACCCATAAGAGAATGCCATGACAGATTGTGTGTTTTATTCATTTCACGGCGTTAAACTTAAGCTGACGTAAAGACGTGTAGAACTCGGAGC